>NW_010157671.1:0-1610 GCF_000695765.1 Mesitornis unicolor
GGGTCACCGTATGGGGCGTAAGGTGAAATGTTTAGAATAAACTCCTTGGGAGGGTAGGAGCTCCATTTCTGCTGCACTGTGTTGTCATTGTTATTCCAAAAGTCTCTGTCTAGATCGCTACAGCGGCCGGAGACCAGGGGAGAAAGAAAAGGGAAATACAAGAGAGAAAAGCTGAATTCCTGTGAAAAGGGGAGGAAATAAACAGCCCTCCGTCCCCGGAGTGCCGGGATCCTGCAGAGAGAGATGGGGAGCGCGGCTGCCCACCCCTCGGACACCCACACACACAGACACACACACACACACACAGACAGATGGACAGACGGATGGATGGACAGAGCAGGGCAGAGCTGTGGAGAGAGAGGAGTGGGCGGCTCCACTGGCTGGGAAGGAGAGAAGGATGGAGCTGGGTTAGAGGTGCTGGTGTGCTCGGTGCCGGCGCGGCATTCCCAGCACGCGTGTCTGTGTGGGATGTAAGTCTGTGCGGGACGTGTGTGCATCCCTGGCACGCGTGTCTGTGTGTCCCCAGCACGCGTGTCTGTGCGGGTCATTTGTATGTGCATCCCTGGCACGTGTGCCTCTGTATCCTTGCCTCCTCAGCAGCCAGGTCCTGGAAGCACACGCTGCTTGGTTAACCGTGACACTGCTGCGCGTCGCAGGCCCCTCTGGGTCCCCTCCTAATGCTGCCGGCACAGAGCCTGAACACCCCTGGTTTTAGCAAGCCACCCGCAGAGCCCTGCTGCTCGGAGAGCTGTGGAGCCGAGCAGCCCCCCACCAGCTCTGGGGCACTTGAAAAGCCGCCGGTGTCCAGACCTTGCCCCTCGATGCCTGCCTGCAGCTCCAGGTTGAGCCTGGCTGTATGGAGCTGGGGAAGAAAAGCCATGTGTGCCATGCCGTCTGGAGGGGACCTGCCTCCCCCTCCAGTCCCAGTTGGTGTGGCTGGGAGCAGCTGGCCAGGGTGTCTGAGGTACCCCGGATGCCTGCACCCCAATAACAGCCTGGGCAGCCAAGGCAGGAGATTTGCAGTCACCATACAGGGGCTGTTTCCCTCCTGGTGGTCCAGCCCTGTGGTATGCCAAGGGCAGAGCTGGAGATGGGGGGGCGGGTCCAGGAAAGTCCTCCCTGGTTGCCAACTCCCCATTTCACTCCTTGTCCAATGCCATGAGATGCCCCAGCTCCACTCTCCTTTCCCCACTGCATCCCCAATGGCCATGGTCTACAGAGCCAGGGCCAGGGACGGCTTCGTCAGCGGGGCAGGGCTCAGGCTCTGCATCCCCAGGGACTCCCCATGGCTCAGCAGACAGGCCAGGAGGGGTACCCGAAGGTGCTGGAGAGACCTGCCAGCCCTTCCAGTCTCCCAGAGCCCCTCTCTTGCTGGGACTGGGGGACCTGGGGACACCACCACCCCACAAGGGTGACCACCCCATCCTGTATGTGGCTGCAGGAGGAGCGGGGATCAGCAATGTTTTGGCATGACGGTGGCAACCACCCATTGCTCAGTCTCCCCGGCAGCCCTCGCTGCCTCCTTGGCCACCTCTGTCCCCAAGGAGGGACCTTCCTGCTGCCATTGGGGATGGCACTGATCCGGAATGTGTCCCCAGGCAGGCAGGGCC
>NW_010157671.1:1635-3557 GCF_000695765.1 Mesitornis unicolor
CCCCCCCTGGGGGCGGAGATGCCCCCAGCCCCCCAGCCCCTGCCCCTCTCCTCCCACCCACCCTGGCACCTACTTGATGGTTTTCTTTTCACTGCGGCCTCGGCTGGAGTCCGGAGTTCCCACGGTCTCCAGGGAAGTCTTGTAACGCTTACCCTGCAGAGAGGAGGGGAGAGGGGGGTCAGGGGGTGGCAGGAAGACCCCACTGCACTGCAGAGCATCGCAGCAGAGGACAGGGATGGGCGCTGCTGGGGCTGCACCTCCATCAGCTGGAGGGTTTGAACTGGATTTTGCCTTTGTCTCTTACAGACTCCCCATTGCTGGGCTCCATCCCACCAAGCTGGACAGCAAAACTCCTCATAGCTTCATCCCTTGGCCCTTACAAGCCAGCAAAGGCATTGGGTGATGCTGGCCTGGCCACTTTGTCTCCCGGGCATTGTCCCCAAGGGGCTGGAGGGCAGTGAGGAGGCTCATACCCTGTGTCACCCCAAGGACAGAGCAGCAGCCGCTGCCTGTGTACCCTTCCACAGCCTCACCGAGGGAGAGGAGCGGGTAATTTTAGGCTTAATTGAACCTGAATTAATTGAGTTCACCTTCCCCACCAAAAGGGAAGAGCTGCCATATGATAATGAAGCAGGCACTGGCTCCTAACTGGGACTTGTAATCAGGGCACTTCACTCTGATTTCTGACGGCAGGTTCAGCGTGCTGCTCCGATCCAGGGCGGACAAGAGCGCAATTAATGCCAATTAGCCAACAATTAGGAGTGGAGGCTGCTCTGTGCAGGTGCGGGGAGGCTGAGGTGGGATAGGAGCAGCTGCCGGAGCAGGCTGGGGTTGCGGAGCAGTCTATTCCATCACAGCAGTCCTGGACCTGCCAGCATCCAGCCTTGCATTCAGCCTGCTCGTGAAACAGAGAGTATTTCTCCTTTCTCCTTCTCCTCAGCCTCAAGGAGCCATCTCCTTGGCAGTGCTGCAGCAAAGAACTCCCTGCACCCTCAGCATGGGTGTCCTTGGACAGCCATGGGCTCATCCTGCCTGGAGCTGCAGAGATGCTCAACCTCTTCAGATGCCCATGGGCTCACCCTGCCTGGATCTGCAGGGATTCATGACCTTGAACGCCCAGGGGCTAATCCTGCCTGGAACTGTGGGGATGCCCAACCTCCTTGCATGCTCATCAGCCATCCTGGAGGGAGTCAGCCCTAAGTGCTCAGTGTTGTCCCCAGGCGGCTGTGGCAGAGGGATCGTGGGGACACGGCAGCTGCAGCTGCTGGCCCACGCTGCCCTGGGAGTAGCCAACACAGTGGCCAGCCCGGCAGCTGCTCAGCAGCTTTGGCCATGGTTCCCACGCAGCCGTTCCAGCTCCACACGCTGTCAAGGGCTGGCTGGGATGTGCCTTCCTGACCAATTTATACTTATTTGTTCCTCTGCCAGCTTCATCCTCCAGCACAACCGGCCCTTCTCCTCCCTGGTGCTTAACCTGCCACCATCTACCCCTCTAGCCAGGCTCAGAAGCCCCTTCCCACCCACCTCCCCTCTCCACACGCTGCGGCGGCTCCCACTGCCCCCACGCTGCCTCCTCTGTGGCTGGACCCCCTCTCCCCTTCCCAGGGGAGTGCTGCCTTCCCACGGCTCCAGGGGGGGAGATGCCATCAGTGCTGGGGTGGGCACCTCCAGCGCAGAGAGAGCCGTGACCATCACAGCACTTGACCCAGATTTGAATCTGATGGTGAAGGAAATGCCGCTGGATCCTCGTGCTCTGGGAAGAGGAAGGGGAGGAAGGGCAGGAGGGAGCTCTGCCTCAAGCCAAAGACCCTCCTGCCATGGTGGGGCTTGAGGAGGGAAGCTGGGTGCCCCAGGGTGCTGGTGTGGGAGCACAGCAGGTGGCAGGGCCGGCTCATGGCACTCGGTGCTGCTGGGGACAGGCT
>NW_010157671.1:3745-4354 GCF_000695765.1 Mesitornis unicolor
AAAAAAAACGCTCCAGCCGGCCCCCGCTCCCGGCAACTGCCTCTGCCTGCCCACAGCCTCGCTGCCCGGCCGCCCACCCTGCAGTGGGACCCCCATCCCAGCCATCACCCAGGGGCAGGGGGTGGCCAGGACTCACCTCCCAGCACTCCCCAGGACCCTGAGAAGCAATGGGTGCCCCATGCCTGCTCCTCCGGCATGGGGACGCTTACCAGTTTGCGCTGGCACCACTGGCAGATTCCGCAGAGGACGATGGTGACGCTAAGGCTGATGGTGATGATGGCTGAGACAAGGAGGACGTCGCGGGAGGGAGCCCCTGTTGGGGAGGAGAGCAGAGGGGATGGGATGGGATCAGCCCTGTACCCGGGGGTATCCCCTGCACAGTGCCCCCGCGCCAGCCCCGTCTGCTGGCTCTGGGCCCCTGGCGCGATGCCCTGGCCCCAGCGCTCCCCGGGAGCTGAGGTGGGAGCAGAGCAAAGGCTTTGATCTCTGCTGGCACCCTGGGAGCACCAGCATGTCCAGCAAAGGGCACCTCATCCCCACACACCTCCCACCACAGCATCTCAGCAGCACGGCTGCTGGTTTGTGTCCCTTCCCCTTTCCCTTTCCTCT
>NW_010157671.1:4493-5377 GCF_000695765.1 Mesitornis unicolor
TCCTAAGGTCCATTCCTTCCCCATCCTTTCACCTTCTCTGTCCTCTTCCCTTTTTCCTTTCCCTTCCCCACCTTCTACTCTTCTCCATCCTCCTCCCCTTCCCCTTTTTCACTCTGAGAAGGTGCTCCCAGTTTTCTTGGCAGGTCTGTGCTTTTTCCATTGCTGCCCCACAGCCACCCCACTGTAGCAGTTCCCCCTTTGGGTCAGCCAAACCCATACAAATTGACCCCAGATGACTTCTCTGCTCCTCCCCAGCCTGGCCATGGAGACAACCTTAGGGACCCCAAAAGTGGGGGTGGACCCCTTTCCTGCTGCAGCATCCACCCCACTGTGAGCACTGGGGATGGTTATGGGGCCAGACAGGCATCTCCCACCCACCAACCCTGCACCCAACCAGCCCCATGGGCACAAAAGCCCCCTCGCCAGCCCTCGAGGGACCTGTCTGTGCCCCCCATAGCCCCCACCCAAGCACAGGGTGTCCCTGGCAGCTGGCAGCCCCACAAAAGTTGCCGAGCTCATGGCCATGCGGCCAGAAAATGTGATCGCCCTCGCACCACATGAGGATGGACACAAGGTGGCTTGGGGGGGGTCCAGTAGGACCCTCAGCCCAGCTCAGCCCCATCCCCTGGCAGGACCCCCCTGTTGTAGCATCCCTGGGGGAATCCCTGCACCCCGGGATAGGGACAGGCCATTGCTGGAGCTACAGCTGGCGGTGGGAAGTGGTGAGGCCAGAGCAGCCCGCCTGTAGCTGTACTGCAGTATAAATATTAAACAATAATCATTAATAATTAATTCACCCGCAGACCATGTTATTGTAAGGAAATTTGCCAGCGGCTCAAAGGCTGGGTTGAGTCAGAGTGGCCAGGGTGGCCGATTCCGAGGCG
>NW_010157671.1:5410-8172 GCF_000695765.1 Mesitornis unicolor
GTCCCAGTGTGCAGATGAGTGCCGAAGCGGACACAGCATCACCAACACTGTGGCCTCCAGCAGAATAAAAAAGAGAAGCAAAGGGGATGATGGAGTCACCCTGGGGGGTTTCGGGGGACAGAGTTGGAGGTCCCGGGTAGCCTCCACCAGTGGCACAGCCAGCTGGCACACGTGTTCCCTCCATCCAAACCCAGCAAGGGGGGCCCCCTCCATCGCTCCTGATCACGAGGAGCCTGTGTATAAAACTCGCTTAGCAACTGTTGCCTAGGAGGGAATTTGGGACCAGCCCTTAATTTCAAACATTTATAAACCCCAGCTAGGGAAGCTGCTGGGGAGGTTAAAGCAGCCGTGCCAGCAGGGAGGGCTGAGGAGCCCCTCCTTGGGAACCCCAGCTCATAGCGGTGTGGGACCCTGACCTGTCCAAGTTGGGCACGTGGGCTAACGGGGCAGGTTGGCATGGCTGGGAATTGGGGTGAGCCCTCCTCTGCCCCCCCAAATGCTGGCTCATCCCTCCCCAGCGCTCCCTGCAGCCCTGATGTCTGCTTGGGGACACTGTGACCCGCTGAAAGCGAAGTGTCACTGCACACAAGGCACGCTAATGACGGCGGTGACAGTGACCCCTACGCTGCAACCCCTCCAGGCTTAGCCCAGAGCTTCAAGAGATGCTTGGGTCCTTGCCGGGTCAAGCTCATCCTCAGCGTAATCTGGGGAGAGGGAAATCAAAGGGGAGAAGGGAAGGGACGGGTGCTGCAGACAGAGGTGCTGGCACAGCACAAACGAGGGATTATGCTGCTTAGGAAGGAGAAATCCAGCGTGGTGTCTGGCCGCTGCCACTGAAGGGGTCGGAGAGGGATGTTGGTGTGTGCCGCTTCCCTGGTATCTGTCCCTGGTCAAATTCTGTGTGCCAAGCCACCACTGTAGCCCCAAGCATGGCATCACAGGGTGAGCCTGGTGACAGAGGTGGGGACCTGCCTGCCCAGGGGGGTCCATGCCATGTGGGATAGCTCAGAGCCCCCAGCGACCTCCAGGCTCAGCCACCCCTGTCCCTGCACACAGGTGGGTGCCAGCCCTCCCGACTGGGCACATGTCATGGCCTTGTCACGGGGGCTGGAGGAAAGATCTGGCACCCCAGGCTGCTACTCCCCTCAGCACAACTTAAATGACTTGTTTTACAGGCAATTAACACTGGCTAATTAGAGAAGCTGAGGGGACAGGAGGTCCTGGCTTGTCCCCAGCCCTGGGTCCCTGCCCCAGGTCCCCGTGCTGGTAGCATCAGCTCCCAGGTTGGGATGCTTGGCGTGGGGATGCCATGGGGCGGGTGGCCCTGGGCACTGGGAGGCTGGAGGGGACACGGGGAGCTGCACGGCTGCAGCGCGCACGGGAACGTAGCCCTGAGAGCGGGTGACAAATGCGGTGCTTGTTTACCACCACCTCTGTCCCCTCCTTCCCCGCCACTTGTCATAAATCTCCTCGCTCTGACGGCGCGGATACAGGAAAGAGCGTGCGAGTCAGTCCCACGCGTTGGGGGGGTTGGCATCCCTGCCTTAGGGTCCCTGCCTCCACATCCCACCCCCCTCAAATCACACCCACCCTTTGCTGGTCCTGCCTCATCCCAAGGGCACAGCGAGGAGCTGCTCCGTGAGTTAGAGACTCCATGTCCGCCCTCGGAGGGTATGAAGGGCTGGAAGTGCCATGGGGCACCAGGACTCAGGTGTCCCCAGCCCCTCGCACCCACTGGCAGAGCAGGGGACAGCTGCAGAGACTGGAGAAGGGGCTGGCGCGGCCTTGCAGCTCTTTCATCAGTATTCAATGTTGCTCAACGGGATATAATTCCACTTTTACAGCCAGTCACTGAAGAGGGGATTACCTCCCTCCTCAGCACCACGACTCTTCAGCATGGAATTTGCATGGTGCCAGGGGGAGAGGATCCCTGTGTGCAGGGAAAGGGTTTCCGTGGCAGATCCCCTCCTACAAGCGTGCCCCTTCGCGTGGAGGACCCACATGCTTGGTCAAGCAGGGCACCACGGTCCCCCAGGTCCTTGGCAGAGGGGACCAGTGGCAGCGATGGCAGCGTGTCACCGCGTGCCCACGTCCCCTAAGCTGCCGCCGCTGCAGGCGTGGGAATCAGCTGCCTCCGGAGCATAAGCGAGCTCTGGCTTTTGTGGCAGCGAAGGAAACACTTCAAAACCCGACCCGAGCACACGCAAGAGGCGCAGGGAGCTGAGAGGGATTATTCGTCTCTAAGCAGCATGTAAGCCGCAGATCCTGTCAGATCGGAGGCGAGGCGCTCGCGGCAAGAACTGCTGATGCCAACGGATTCGACACGCGGCCGAGCGCCGGCACTGATGATGCACAGCGAGGCAGCTCCCTGCCGGGGCGGTGGCAGTGGGTGCCAGCGCTGTGGCAGAGCCTGGTGCCCCTGTGCAGGCAGCCCAGCCTGGGGACACTATATGGTGCCTCAGCCCGACCCCTACTTCTCCTTGGCCTTGGCCCACGTCTTGGTATCTTAGCGCATCTTGGTGGCTTTGCACATCTTGGTGACTTTGTGTATCCTAGTGGCTTTGGGCATCTTGGTGGTTGGGCATCCCCATGGCTTCGTGCGTCCTGGTGGCTTTGCATACCCTGCTGGCTTTACACATCTTGGTAGCCTCATGCACCTCAGCAGCCCTGCACATCTTAGCAGCTTTGCTTATCAGTGGTTTTGTGCATCTTGGTGGTCATCTCCTCCATGGAGTGGCAAGTGGCCAAAGGCTCTGGGCGAG
>NW_010157671.1:8188-8601 GCF_000695765.1 Mesitornis unicolor
GCTGCTGGCACCAGGGCTGGCGCCAACCTCTCCTCAGGTGCCCCAGCGAGGATGGCTGGGGTCTCAGGGCCATATTTTTGGGTCCAAAGCCCAAAATGCTCAGCTTGGAGCGGTCACGGCGTCTTCCCTGCGGTCACTCGCTGTCCCAACCCCGTTTCACTGAGCATCCTCCCACTCACCCTGGCCAAGCAGCGAGACCAATCACTGCAAAATACTGCGGGGGAGAAATCAAAGCTGCGTGGAGCCCTCCCCAGCCCTCTGGAAGTGGCGATCAAAGCCTCTTCCCACAGCTGGCACAACGCAGCTCCACGCAGAGAAACTTCTCCCCGTGCCAAGCTGCTTGCCATCGCCGCCGTGCGGGCACCCGGTGTGCCAACCCGTGCCGCTCGCCGCCTCACCAAACCGGCAGCGGC
>NW_010157671.1:8660-10144 GCF_000695765.1 Mesitornis unicolor
TGGCCGGGACCGGCCGGCGCCGCGAGCCGGGGTGGGATATGATGCTGAGCCCAAATGGGGATGACGGTGCCGGGGAGAGGGGATGGGGAGATGCTGTGGAGTGAGGGGATGGGAGGGAGCCTCATCCTGCCCCGCGTGGCATCAGAGCGTCCCCTCGTGCCGTGACGGAGGGCCGTGGGGTGGGGAGCAAGGTGGCCGCCTTGCCATGCCGGGGCTTCCCAGCTGCTGTTTGCCTGGTGCCAGGCCGTTAATTCCTCCTCTTCTCATCCTCCCACTCATTTGCTAGATATTTCCCAAACCTCTTATTTTTAGGTTGTAGCTGAAAAGCTGTGAATTTGCAGCTTTCGCTCCTGTGCAGGATCCCGGGCACAATGCGAGTGGGAGCAGGGCAGGACCACAGTGGGGTTGGTCCCGTGGTCACAATCCATGCCCCCAGTGCAGGCAGGAGAAGCCAAGTTGGGGGGGCTGCCAGGATGCCAAACCTCCAAGGGGTGACAAGGCCCTGCCGTCATCCCTGGAAGCAACCTGCTGAGCGTTTTGGGGCTGCTTTGAGCCAGGCTTGGTGTGACACGAGGCAGAGCTGGGCGGCTGCGGAGCTGCCAAGCTGGAGGGCTGAGACAGCTGGGTCCAGCCATGCCACCCGCCCAGGGTTGCGGGGCCACAAGCTGCTCAGCGGGACACATCAGAAGTCACATGGCCATCCCGCTGCCCCAGTGGCGTCCTGGCCAGCATCCCACAGTCTGACAAGCCTCGGGGGAGAGGACCATCACAGTGCCACAGCTCAGCACCCCAGGCGTGCCCGAGGCGACAGGGAAGGGAATGGGTGTCTGTTCTCCATCTGTGCATCTGTCTGCCTCTCCGTGCATCCCCCTCTCCAACACATCCATCCATCCATCCATCCATCCATCCATCCATCCATCCATCCCTCATACACATCTGCTTCTCCATCCAGACAGAGCTGTCAATCTGTCTGTCTCTGCCTCCCCCACACAGAGCTGCCTGCCCCGGGGGACTTTGCCTCTGGACTATCACAGACCAACCCCTGCCCCCAGGTGCTGTCTCCTCTGCTGGGGATCTTGTGGGACGGTGCCAGGCACCTGTGCAGCAGTGCCAGGACCTGGCAGAAGCACCCATGCATGGATGTGTCCCTCGGACCCTGACAACATGGTGAGGGGCTCAGCGAGAAACCTGGCTGATGGAGGACAGGATGGATGTTTTTCTATTAAAGCCATCGGGTCCTCCATGCACCCAGGTTTCATTTCACGTCGCCGTCACAGAGCAGGCCCCCGGTTTGGGTCTGGCACTGGCGTTGTGCACCAGCCACCCCGGCATCCCCCCTGCCTGTGCTCTCCCAGCGTGGTGGCAGATGCCAGCACACCACAGCCGTGCTTCTGCGCTGCTCCGGTATGCGGCCGGCATGCGGGATGCATGCACGACGGATGCATGCACAACACGTTCACGTGCCGCTCAGTGAAGCCGCAAGG
>NW_010157672.1:0-18836 GCF_000695765.1 Mesitornis unicolor
ATTAATTAAAATATTAATATATATAATATATATAACTCAACCCCTTTTAATTCAGGACATGAATGATCCTTGGGGTCATTGCTGGTAGGACACTGGCCAGTATGAAGAAAGCCAAGCAATGACAGAGTCAGGTTCATGACAGAGGCATTAATGACATTAACCTAGATTTGACACTCTCAGCTTACAGTCAAATCCATAGGGTTAGCAGCTGCTATCACAACCAGCAAGTTACTCTCTGGTCACCCTGAGCGTGGCATCCCAGGAGAACTCTGCTGGAGCCACAGCTTGGATTGACCATCCTGGTCTGTGTTTCTGCTCCATCTTTTCTAACTTTTGAAAGGGCCAGGGACCTGCAGCTCTTCAGTACGGTTTTATTTAGCAGAGGTGAAAGGCTACTGACAGGGTTTTGGAGGAAATAAGAAAAGATAGACAAGTGTCAGACCAAGCAGATCCTTGAATCCTGCACAGAAACCCACGTCTTCACTCTGGCAGACGCCATATGGGTTGAGGTCTGCAAAAAACACAGCACAACTCTCTCATGCTTCCCCCCAAGCTTCACACAAGAGTTCAACAACCAGCAACCCATCAAAGCTTGATCACTCTCAAGCCAGGCTGCCACCAAGATGAAGTGAGGGAGAGATGATGAAGCCTAGAGAGCCAAAGTCATTAAACCAAAATGCAAGAAGCACAAGGGGGAAGAGATCAAGTTGGAGAGGAACAGGGAGAATTTAATTTCTGTTTTCTTTACCATTGGCTTCACAGACATCACCAGCAGTGTTCACAAGCGGTGGACGTGCAGACAGCACTAAAGCCCCCTTAAAGGGCTCACAACCTCCACGCTGATGCCAAGGTTTGCTGCACATCTGGGAGTTTGGGTGTGAGCACAGGAGAGGTGGAGAGGGGCTCTTCAAATTAGCTTAAGCCCAAAGTCGCTCATCCTAACGAAGGGAAGCACATTCATTTTGACATTTAATTAAGAGCCGGCTTATAAATCAAACCTCTTGTTCCTACACTTTGTGTGTCAGTTGAGGGAAAGGCTCATTTTAAATAACCAAGGCCCCCTTATGCATGCTGTGGTCCCTTCTCCAACTCCAGAAACACTGCTAATTTGCTGTTACAAACCCACCCTGCCTTTACCAAGCCAGAATTTGGCCTCTGATCACTCCCAGAAATGCTCAGTTTTGGGTCACAAACTGAGCAAAGCCTCCCCCAGTTTAAGCATCAGTGGTGGGAAGGAGAATTAGTGTTAAACCAAACATTTCCCTAAGTTTCCTTGGGGGTATCCATAACTTATTTCAAATTAAAGGGTTCCTAGAGGTAGGCTGGGGAAACTATTTAAGGCAAATTGTTTTCAGAGAGCAGTAAACAGAGAACAAAGCCCAAAAGGCACGAGTTTATCATTTAAGCAGTATTTTTTGCATACACACAGATACGCACACTTTAAATACACTTCAGATTTCAGGGATCTTCATCCATGGCTATTCTGTACCCAGCCACTCTGACCCTACTCTGTTGTCTCTGCACAGAAGTTTTTTCTGGCACCCAGAAGATAGGTTTAGGTTGGATATGAGGAGGAATTTCTTCACTGAAAGTGTTGTCAAGCACGGGAAGGGGCTGCCCAGGGAGGTGGTGGAGTCCCCATCCCTGGAGATTTAAAAGACGAGGAGATGTGGTGCTTAGGGACATGGTCTGGTGGTGGACTTAGGGCTGGTTTGATGGTTGGACTTGATGATCTTAGAGGTCTTTTCCAACCAAAATTATTCTACTATTCTATGAACAGCTAAAGGTGTCACTCCAGACTGCAGCAAATACCTGCAGCAATGAGTCCAGCTGAGACCCTCAACAAAGCCCTGGACAACGTAATGAGTGAAGAACTGGGAACAGGCAAGTTTCATGCAACATGGATCCCATAGGGGCCACGGGATACCATGAAGGGTTTCAAAGAGGGAAGGGAATTGAACCAGGATCTTCTTGTCCTGGTTTACATCTTCACCAGTGCTCAGTTCCCATCCTCTACATCCTTTCTGCTTCTTTCCTAAAGACAGGAGCTGTCAAACTGATGTCTACATCAATGCCTATCTGCATCCAGACCAGAGATCAGTCTGGTTTAAAGAGAAGGCAGAGGTAACACAGGCTGCAAAGGTGATTTTGGGCACCGATACGGCTGTAGGATGGTGAGGGGGCTAGAGTGGAGGATGGTGAAAGGAAGAGATGGATGCACAGGGCCTTATCAGGGACTTGCTGTTCTTTCAGCTGGCTCCCTGATAACATACGGAGCTTAATCAAATATGCAAATGATGCCCTATCTAGAGACAAGGGAAACAGAGAAATAAACCCAGAGACCATGCATGAAAACAAGCTGGTGAAATGAGGGAGTGGGTAGAAGGTTTCCTCTTTTTGATAAATTTTTTTCAAAAGATTAAATTAAAGCAAAACTAATTAGGAGAACCGCACTTAAGATGACTTCTCATAAGAAGGGTCAGCAGGCAAGAGGCATTCAAATCAAAGGCAGATGCAAGAGGCACTTCAAGGGCTCCCTGAAAAGTCATTATCCCAGTCAAAAGGGAAGGGGATAGAGAGGAGGAAGGAATGACAAGAGCCGTTTTGGCTGGGCATCCATCCGGGCATTAGATGTGGAGTGTATGGGGAGTTAAACAGCCTCTCCTTATCACCCTGGAGAGCAGAAGTAGCAGGTGAGGACCAAAGCTGATCACCTAATGCCCCAATCAGAGTGCAAACACAAAGTGCAAACACAAGAACATAGGCCAGGGGGAACAAGGACATATCTGCTTTTCCTTGTATGGAAACCCTGCGTGGTTTCCACCAACAGCACAGCCACACCAGGCACCACAGCCTGAATAATTCACAACTTGCACTGAGCTACTGCCACCACGCAGAAAATCCTCTGCCACAAGGCAAGTGACAATCAGCACCACTGAAAACTGTCCCTGGGGAGGCTGTAGGGCCCATGGATTTCAGCAAGGTAACCTGCAGCAGGACATCGTTATCTGTCCCTTTCTGCCTGCTTTTGTCACTGTCATCCCCCTGCCTGCACAGCACAGCACACATCATCAGCCTGTTGTCGGGAAATGCAGCTCAGCTGCTTTTGGACCTGGAAACCTGTCACATTCGAACTGCAGCTTCTTAGAGGAAGATTTTGAAGAGGTGATGGGACAACCTGCTGCCTTCCCTGCTGCAAGGGGCCCACTGGAGCCTGCTATTTCTCCTCGAGTGGGATATCAAAACACATGGTACAGTACCACCAATGCAGAATCTGGAGGGATTAGGCAGTCACTTGCAAATCTCATTGCACGGTCGCAAGATCCTACCTCAGAGTCCTGTCAGAGGTGTTGTTATACCAGAACCTCCAAAAAGAAAAATCACAGCACTCAATACATGTACACAAGGCACCCTGCAAAAGCACAGCTCAGCCAAATCCCGCACGCCAGCGTGGAGATTGCTGAGTAGTCAGAAAGCAGAGAGGGGTACTTGAGGGAGAGACATGGAAAATTAATTGCTCTCTGCCAAAAAGCAGGCTCTAACTCTTGCTGGGAACAGCAACCTCCCTAGCAGACAAAAATAAGGGAGTTTTCCAGCTGCAGTTAAATACTGCAAGGAGCTGACTGCAGTGTGCTACACTGACAAGTTGTACCTGGAAATCCCAAGGCAATGGAAATGAGGGGTGTGAGAGACAAAGCACCTACCCAAAATGACAGAGCAGTCACTAAATATTTAGAGCAAGTATTAGCTGCACCAGTTCAGCAGCAGAGTGTAGGTACAGGCCCCCACATATGGTTTAGGGTCCAGGGTTTTGCAGCAAAGGATGGATGGCAGGGTGACCAAGGCTGGACAAGACTTTAGGAGGTCTCTGGTCCAACCTCCCATTAAAAGCAGGGTCAGCTGTCAGATCAGACCAGGTTATTTTGTCCATTCAGGCCTTGAAAACAAACAAGGATGGAAACCACACAACCTCCCCAGGCAACCTGCTCCAATGCTTGTCCTCATGGGGAAAAAAGGGTTCTCCTTATATACAGTTGGAAGTGCTCTGGTGTGAACTTATGGCTGCTGTTTCACATCCTCCCATTACTCACCAACGTGAAAAGCCTGTCTACATCTTATCAATACACTCCTTGTAGGCATGAAAACATTGCTGTTAGGTCCCTACAAATTTTCTGTTCCCCAGCCTGAATAAGCTCATTCCTCTCATTCTCTCCCCTCAGGGCAGATCCTCCTGGCTAACCTCTTCACCCTCTCCTGAACTTGCTCTGGTTGATCAATGTCTTTTTTGTACTGGAGAACTAAAGCTGGGCACAGTATGTAGAAATGGTCTAGCAGTCGAGTGCAGGAAGATGACCACCTTCTCCTCAATCTATCAGTAGTGACCCTATTGATAGGGGATGAGGATGTTGTTGCCCTCCTTTGCTACCAAGGCATGTTCAAGGCCAGGTTGGATGGGGCTTTGGGCAACCTGGTCTGGTGGGAGGTGTCCATGGCAGGGGTTGGACTGGATGAGCTTTAAGGTCCCTTCCAACCCAAACCAGTCAATGATTTTGTGTGCATCTTGCCGTCTACAGGGACCCCCCAGGTCCTTTTCAGGAGACCTGCTCCCCAACCGGGCAGTCGTCAGCCTGAATCATTGCAAGAGGTCACTCCTTTCCAAGTACAGGACTTCATGCTTCTTCTTGAATGAGTTCCTGTCAACCCCATTGCTCCACTCTGTTTAGGTCCCTCTGCATGGCAGCCCTGCTCTTCAGCCTGATGCTCCCAAGGGACTGCAGCTCTAGGATGGACAGATGCCCAGAGGAACCTTCTTCCAACCTAACATAGGTCATGTTGGGCTCCAGTATCACCAGTCAATGACTTTTACATGACCCATTACAAATGGGGGTCACTGCCCAATGTTCACATAGATCCCCACTGCCACCCCTTTCATGGGTACGCCCAATGCGATAATCAAGTGCAGAGTACACCACAGCTACCAAATTACAGCTTTCCTGATGCTACAGCCATAAACCTGAGCTGCTCTTCATTCATCTGAGCTGACAACGACCTCTCGAAGAGAGACCATGTATCAATGTAGGCCACAGACAACTGCAGCCTTCACGGACATCAAATACAGATGGGAAGGGGTATCGCTCCATCACAAGTGAGGGAAGTGCTCGGACTCCCGCTGATTTAGGAAGCTGTGAGGAGAGGCCAGTGTGAACAAGCCTCTCTTGCAGAAACCAGCTTCCCAGCAGGAGCCAGAGCCTCTACAGCATGTTTTCAGAGCAGTCAAGTCCACTTGCCAAACAGTTGGTGGAAAAAAACTTATATTAGGGAAAAAAAAAAAAGAACCCCGACTCTTTCAAAGCAGCAGAGGGAAGGAGAGGGAAGCCGAGTTTCCCTGCTGACATTCACACAGAGCTGTCAGCAGCAGCAGATCCTCCAGGGAATATCAAAACCAAGCAGGGCGTCTTGTCTTGTGCATATTCAGAAACCCCCTCGCCTGGGGAAACAGTGAGGATCCCTGTCTTTGTCTGCAGTTATCACCAGATTGCAAACCTGTGCATGGCAAACCCAGGGCTCTCCCATTCGCTCCAGCTCCTTGAATGGGAGGTGAGGTATCAGAGCAGAAAAGGAAGATAGTCCTCTCCATGTGGGTACACCATGTTATCACCAGCCCACCCAGAGCTCCACTGCCTGTGGGTTTCTAGCCATCTCTTGCACTCTTTTACTCTGCTCAACCGTTTTTTGCATGAAAAACTCCATTTCCTTCCTCTGTTGCCCACCTGTGGCACTTGAGAGCAATCCAGCTTTGTGGAAGGACCTGATGCATTGCCAGTCCCACCAGGATTCAACTCCTCTCTCCTGCTTGATGGAACGAGCCCTGCTCTGGGAAGGGATCTCGCCCTATATGTGAGGGTGCAATGGCTGCAGCAAGAGGACCCATCACAGCAAAGAGCAACGATAACAGAGCTACAGATGTGGGTGTCCCTCAGAGTTACCTTACTGCAGCAGTCCCGACACTGCCATAGACTAAGGTGCATCTTCTCCAAGCCACAGGTTGACTCCTTCAATGGCTTTTAGCAGTTTCCACTCCCTTTTTGAGGTAGGCAAGCTGTAAACAGCACTGCAGCATCCACTGGGAGAGCCATCAGCTGGCTTATGGGACAGGGTAGCCCCAGGAGCTCAGACTCGCCCGTATTTTCCAATCCAATTACCTCTGAGAAAGCCAACCTTCCCCAGCACAACTGCGAGATGGGTCAAGATGAGAATTGCAGATTTGAACTCTCAGATGGAAAAATCTCCCTGGGATTTCTGGTCTCCAGATCCAAGGCAAGCAAGGTCTCCAGGGTTCAGGGTAATCCGGAGGGTGGTTCGTGAAACTGGTCGATACTGAGAATTTTCTACTCAATAGAGGTGAAACCTGGTGAGAAGCGCTGGCCAGATTTCAGAGCTGTCTGATCTGAATGAAAACCTTCACCCCAAATGAGAGCCCGAATATAAAAAGCCCTTCAAAGACCTCAGACTGACGGGATTTTATGAAAAATGAAATACAGGCCAGAGTGAAAGGATCAGTTTTTAAGCGAAATTTCTTTCTCTGCAAGGAATTTAGCATAGAAAAGGCTTTGAGGAAAATATTTTGATGGAATAAAAGAATTCTTTCTTATGGGGAAGTTTCAAATAAATGTAAATTATAATTACTCCATTTTCGAACAAACATTTCAGAATGGACAAAGAGCTTTCTTTTGTTAGAAGTACAGATCCTAGGGCCATTTTGAGGTTGACATTTGTAAACTTAAATTGCCCTTTACACCTGCATCTACACGCAGAATAATTGCAGGCAAGTTATATTTCTGTGACTGGAAACTATCTGCACAAAAGCAACGACTCATAAATTAAACGCCTAGGGAAGGAATACAAGGAATAATGAATAGTGCTCGGATCCCGTAGCAATGACAGGTATTAGTAGCACATAATTTGGCCAGACACTAGAAAAAAAATCCTACACAAGCATACAAAACGGCGCAAAGCATCTCCACGGGTACATCTCTAGCGTTTTCCTGCCGACAGAGTGAAGTCTGTAATGAGAGCGTGCAAAGGAGAAGAAAGCCGGTGGATTTCAGCACCTGGCTGTTCTACAGCAAGTGGTTTGTAGGAAGCGCATAGCCAGGAATAGCTCCCCATTCCTGATGGTTTGCTGCGCTGCTGCGTGCAGAGAGACAAACACAGACCTTCGTTAAACTCAAGTGAGGCTTTCAAATCTCCTGGAAAACAAAAAAACCCACTAAAAATTCACAGGGGTGCAGATTGACTTTCAGCCACGGGTTTTGTTGGAAGCACTTCCCATTGTAGGTAGGGGCTCGCTCTGCCAACGAAGTCCACCGGGCACCCTGGAGCACACTAAAGCTGTGGGGTGTGTGTATATATATACATAATATATATACACATAAAATATATAATACATAAAAATACAAAATATATATTAAATGGAATATTGCGTCCAGTTCTGGGCCCCTCAGTTCAAGAAGGACAGGGAACTGCTGGAGAGAGTCCAGCGTAGGGCTACAAAGATGATCAAGGGAGTGGAGCATCTCCCTTATGAGGAGCGGCTGAGGGAGCCGGGGCCCTTTAGTTTGCAGAAGAGGAGACTGAGGGGAGACCTCATTCATGTTTATAAATATAGAAAGGGTGAGTGTCACGAGGACGGAGCCAGGCTCTTCTCAGTGACAAACAATGATAAGACAAGGGGTAACGGACACAAACTGGAACACAGGAGGTTCCACTTCAATTTGAGAAGAAACTTCTTCTCAGTGAGGGTGACAGAGCACTGGACCAGGCTGCCCAGAGAGGTTGTGGAGTCTCCTTCTCTGCAGACATTCAAAACCCTCCTGGACGCCTTCCTGTGTAACCTCATCTGGGTGTTCCTGCTCCGGCAGGGGGATTGGACTGGATGAGCTTCTGAGGTCCCTTCCAATCCCTAACATTCTGTGATTCTGTGATATCTTTTACATATACATACATATACAGAATCACCACATTGGGGTGGGGAACACCATAGGCGAGCCAGCACAGGAGGTAATTACAGGTACTGGGATCTGACCAAAGCACTGCAAGATGAAGTATTTCTCATTAAAAAGTACCATGGGATCTTTAATGCCCACAAGTGGTCAGGAGCTGGTTTTCCATCCCATCTCTGCCTCGTGTAGCTCTTTATTATGATCACACCTCACAACTTTCAGTGCATTAATTTTCCCCAACATTTCCTCGAGTAAGCAAAATATTTCCCACCCTTTGCAGAAGGGAAAAATGAGGTATGGAGGCACATCAAGAGTTTCAGAGCAATGAACTGAACCTGGCTGTCTCCCAAGACACTTATCCCTAGGCCACCTTCATCCATCTCCACAATGCTACCAGCACCCATCAGGCCTTTAATCCAGGGACCTTGGTTTCTTTACACGAGATATGGACAGGGGGAATTTTTCTTTTCCATAGCTCTGCATTTCTATCCTATTTATACCTTCATTCTGCAGGGCCAGAGCTGTGCTGTGGACAAGCCAGCAGAATCGGAGGGCTCATTTCCATAGCACATTATCCAGTGTTTTCCCGTTGGTCTGCACATGTGAATGAGCGAGGGTTGCAAAATGTATTTTGCCTGGGGCAGTGAAATAGCTGAGGCCAACCTTGTCATTCTGTTTCACTCACTCTTTTCCTACTCTATCTCTATCTTGCTTTTTCCTTTTCTTTCTTTCTTTGTTGTCTTGGTTACACGGGCAGATTCCTGATATACTGCTAGTTTTCATTTTAATGATACGTTCCTGTAAAGCACAATATTTTACTTCAGTCGTGTGTGCTACTGGATAAATTCCTTTGACATAAGTGACATTTGTGTATCAACTAACAGATATTGCTTTATGACCGTGCGTATTCACGGATTGCACGCATCAAAATCTGATATACAGCCTGCATTTTTCATATGAAAATAAACACAGAGAAAAAGGCTGAAACTGCAGGAAAAAACAAGGAAAGTTCCTCCAAAACTGTCTTGTAATTACTTGCAGTGAGTCTTTCAACAGTGGCGTAGATCCTTCTATGTTGAAGATAATCTAGTAACTCCTCTCTTCGTGCTACCCAAAATACTTCACTGAATCTTGACCCAGGAGAAACAGCCATACATAGGAAGACCCAGCAAGCTGGAAAAAACAGCAGCTCCTGGGCTGTGTCCACTGGTACACAGAATTTCATCGAATCCTACAAAGATTATTCCAATTTACCCATAGGTGTTTGGGTTATTTTAAACACAAACCAAACTTCATGCTAACATAACGGGTTATACTGAAGCTGCAATACCAAGAGAGTATTTCCATTGCTTCCTGTTGAAAGCCACCCGATTGATGACACAAGATAGAAAACAAAGCTTCAAAAGGCCCGTGAGGTCTTGGTAGGCACCAAGGAGCATCAAGTGAAAACCCTGAGTGCCAAACTGGCCCTGTGTGGCACCCAGAGGAGAAAGCAGGCTTGTCCTGAGCTCAGATACCCTCAGGAGCCCTGGAGGAGGTCAGCAATTGCAGAAGTCACAGCAAGGATGGGGCTGAACCTGCAGGAACTGAAGACTTCCTGGCATTTGGATCAACTGGTCCAAACCAACCACACGTTCTCAGGACAGCCCAGTTATTCTTTGCGTTCTGCCTCTTTGGTAGAGACTTATTCAACGGAGGAAGATCTCAGTTCAAGAGTCCAGCTCTGCCTCAACACACAGAGCCAATACCACAGACAGAATATTCAACACGGTAGGAAAAAAGGGAATAAACTGCAGCTTTCTCAAGTTACAACAGCCGGTTCAGCTCCCCTCTTCTCATTCTTTACCCTATAAGGCTGTCCCTGCTCTCTACCACACTCTAAAGCACTAAAATCTTTCACACTCTTATTTTCCCCTATTAAAATGAATTAGATCTTAGATTCTGCAATGTGACCTGTAAAGGCAAACACCGAACTGTGTCTGAGTTTGCTTCTCCTGAAGCCAAAAAAAACCCCTAAAAGCTTGTGAGTGCAGGCAAGCAGCAGTCGTTCTTAACTGTTCAGGTCTTTTGGACATTTACCATTCAGATCTCAGCTACCCCATTTTTCCCCCCCAAGAGACTGACTGGAGAACTATACAGTTTATTATGATATCGCAGATGACAGGGAAGCAAAACCTAATTAGTCAGGGGAGGAGATTATTTTTATTACAATGGTTTTAAAAAACAATTTGGCTCCTTTTCCACATGCCTGAATAGACTGGTTTATATATATATAAAAATTTCTTTTCAAAAGCATCAACAGCCTTTCCTGTGCTGAACAAAGCCGCAGACATTGGCCAGTGGAAAGGATCCTGTTTCCCTTGCAGACCTCCCCACAGCACAGGGGCAATGCCATCTGAATTTGCAACCTTGATTTATAGTGAATAAACAGGTAGAGGAACAAAGCCAGAGATTTCAGACCTTCCTTAAGCATCTGTAAACAAATAACTCCTTCCTGTCCCCCTGTCTGCTCTGTCCATCCTATACACAAGCTGTAGTAGGCCAATTTTTCGTAGCACCCAACTTGGAAGTTATTATTTGCAGAAGGAATCCAAAGAGGAATCAACACTCAATCCAAGCCCCAAGGCTTTGCCCAACCTAACTTTCAAGCCTCTCAGCCACCTTCATCATTACAGCAAAGCCACCGCTTCCTTGCACGTACAACATTTTGCAACACCCCTGGGCTGAGCATTCAAACATAGGGGTTGAAATAGAGGCGGTGCAAGTCATCAACATGAGAAGATCACATCTAATAACCACTTCTCTTGTTGCCTTGAGAAAACCACAGGTAGATGATTCCCAGCTTCCACCTCTCAAGACTCTCTACTATTGCCTTACATGGCAAGCTGCAGAGCTACAGCCGTGCAACAGGCTTATTTTTAGCGCGAATGCAGAGTGAGGAGCATAAATACACTCTTCATTGTGTTTGAGGTTATGTGGCGTCAGCCATAAACATAATGCTCGTTATCATTCAAGACAGAGCTTTCCTTTGATGAAAATGCTTTTCCTTCAGTACAAGCACCCTAAACAGAGCGACCGCTAATCCCATGCTGGGCTCGTGGCGAAATCACAGACCAGTCACATTGCTCTGAAGAAAGATCTCCAGAGCATGAATCCCATTTCTTATCAAGCTTCGGTCACAGACAGTTTTTCTTCAGCATGCACAGATACCCTGTGACCAACTACTTATTTAGAGATGGTCTGAACACAAAACAATCTGTTGGATATAAACTGCATCAAGTCTGTCTGTGGTTTGACTTCAGAAACATTCATTAGCTGATGAACAACAACTTGGAAGAAAGCTTTTCTCCTTTCTCACATCAGCTGTACGCCTCACGGGTGAAACACAGGTTTTTCACCAACCAAAACATTTTCTACTCTCAAAATAGGTGATGCGCTTTAGGATAAGGACTGCACTCGCATTCAACGCAACACCGCAAATCTCCATGAGAACGTGAAAATCTGAGTTAGAGGACAACGTTAGGTCTTACCTTCTTGAGCTTCCCACTCTTGGTGCCCACAAAAGCCAGGGAGTGGTTCTTGTAGACGTAGGCAATCACAGATGTCATCCGGTCTCCATCCTCGGTGAAAATGGGGAGCCCTCGCACCATGGATGATACTCCCAAAGGGGCATTCATATCCAGGCCACAGAAATTGTCATCGATTGTTAACAGCTACAAAGAAAAAGAAAGAGCATGAAATAAAAAAACAAGCCACTGATTCTTTAGCCATTTGGGAAGTATCCAAGCAGGGACACCATTGCATAACGTGCCTATAATTTATGCAGGCTGACAAATGAATGACAAAGGCAGGGCTGGAGAATTAGAGGTGGAAAAAATTTGTCCCAAGTTGCATGATGAGTTACAGACAGAAGGAGAAGTGGAAACTTGCTTCTCTTGAATGACAGCCCAGCAGGATACATTACGTTAAGCCTTTTTCCTACTGCTTTACCAGTCAGTTTTACCAGTCAAGACCTAGCAATCAAAGACAAAGTCTGCTGAAAATGTCTTAAACATATCTAGTTCTGTCAAAAAAGTATGCACATCATCCCCATGGGATCCAGAATAAGAACCACTGAGTTAAGTCTGCACAGGCAGATAAAATAGACCCTGGCCTGCCCTCTGGCCCTGAGACCAAATACTAAGGCTCACGTCTATGAAAACCAAATAACCACTCCTCTCCCACCTCCAAAACCTGTAGCATCACTCATGCTACATCTTGGAAATTATAGTACCCTATAGCATGTCCAGGCATTGTTTGGGAGAGAAACGGTCAGGTCAGGCCAAATCTGCAGTAGGGACCACGCTAAGGATTAAACACTACAGACAGTGATGGCACACATTCCCCATTCAAATCACATAGCCCTGGGTCCTTCTCTCACACTGCCTGGCCTGGCCACTTCACCCTCCTGGGTCTCCACTGAAATGGAGATTATCCACACTTATCCATCTTACTGGAGTACTGAAGTTCTTTGGCAAGGAGGGAAGGTTTCACAGCTATTATGGGAGCTTTCCAGTGTTTGCTGGAGATATCCATGAACTCCTAAAAACCAAAGAAAAGACCCTGTTCACTAATGCTGCTGCCCAAGCTCTAACACCTCTTGCATTTGAACTCAACAGGCTTCTCATCAGACAGATGCTCCACTGGGATCCTTGAATATGAGTGCACATAGTCTAGTTATTTTTCAGGGTGTTTCTCTGGGCTTCAAGAATCACTGCATCATTAAGGTTGGAAGAGACCTCTAAGATCATCAAGTCCAACATCAACCCAACCCCACCATGGCCACTAAACCATGGCCCCAAGTGCCACATCCAGGCGCTTCTTGAACCCCTCCAGGGATGGGGACTCCACCACCTCCCTGGGCAGCCCCGTCCAGTGCTTGACCACTCTTGCAGTAAAGAGCTTTTTTCCTAATATCCAATCTAACTCTCCCTTGGCACAACTTGAGGCCGTTACAGAAGTTACAGAAGTGCAGCAACAGAACAGTACAGACAACTTCTCTACCTTAAGGTACCATCTGGACGGCAGGCGAGGCAAAGACAGGTTGCCAATATGAAGATCTCCACAGAAAAAGACAAATAAAGATGAAGCTCCAAATACCACAGTACAGAACTGCCAAAGCAGTTAGACTTTATTAACTTCACTAGGACCACTCACGGATTTGAAGTTAAGCATTCGATTAAAATGTTTTGCTGGACTAAGGCCTAGAAAGGCAACCATTAATTGTGCAGGAGGATTGCCTAGTTTTCATATAATTGTAACAGAGGACCGTGAGCATTTTCTTTGTCTGAACTCACAGCTTCCTGGAAGCACGGCTAGAACACGTGCTGCTCCGTGCTTGAGTTCACAAACAGTAAAAGCCTGATCGTTGATTCATTTTACCCTCACCCAGCAATTACAGGGAATAATTACAGATGGCTTTACTGAATGAAAGAATAATGTGCCCTAAATGTATTTATAAACACATAAAACCTATGAGGAATTCAGACAGCCATTAGTAAGGAGCAGCTAGCCTGAGCTCTGGCCTGCAAGAGTCATTAGTGTATGCGGACTGCCCTTTCAGAGCTAAAACACCAGCTCAAAGAGCAATTACAGATCAGATCAACAGCCTCCGTGAGCAGCAGACAGGATACTGCTAGTCTACAATGCCAGCACAAAGTCTAAGGATAAATCTGCATCCCAGATCCAAAGGCCAAATTCATCTGAGGTCCAGTACCACCATGCTGATGGCCACACTTCAGAGAGGCAGGACACCCCCGCTGACAGCGTGACTTGCAAAAACTGAGTGTTTCTGTCGATAATGAGAACACGTACAGCTTCATTACATGGGTCAGAATGGAAAAGCTGCAGCTTGATTGCTCAGGAAGCACAAACGTGTTTGAAGCAGCGACACTACGCAGATCTTTCTGCGCGTCTGAATGTCAGAGATGAGCAGCGGGTCAGACTGATGCTGTGTGACAAGACTACTGTTCACCAGTTCACTACCCGACACTTCACCTGGTGTGGGATCCTTCTCACCTAGCTTTAGCCAAGTGAAATCTTAGCGAGTAGCCTACAGTGGTCATCTAAACTACTTCCATAATCAACCTTGTAATGCATTGATCACCTTCTGATGGAGGCAGTTGATTGCAAAAGGACTCCAGATGATTCACTTAGCCTACATCTACCATTAGGATGTATCAGGCTTTGAACAGGAGGCTGGCCTAAATCTTTTGAGGTTCCTTCCAACCTTACTTATCCTGTGGATGTAGGATTTGAGAAGAACCCAGGTCTTGAAGTCAGGCCCACTTTGACTGGAAACTCTAAGTTCTCAAATTAACATGGTTTGTGTTTCAAGGCTATAATAAAACTGTGCATGTCTCACTCAAACCTGACAGGCTGAGAGAAGAATTCTTTCGGACCAAAAGCAAGAAATTCCCAAACCTTCTACAGATGGCAGGAAAAAAGAGCAAGGGAAAAAAGTCCTGCTGTCACGGTTTGAAAGGAAAACAAAAAATAGGGAAGAGCTCTCTTCACCACCAAAATGACGAAAAAACTCAATAGAGCCAGCAGACTTCTTACCAGCAGATGAAACTCCATCTCAAACAACAGGAAATTACACAGACAAGCAGTGAAACGATAGCAATCAAGCAGAGCAGGCACAGTCTGAGCCATCCTCCTTGGTGTAGCACAGCCTCCCGCATGCTCCTGTCTCTGCAGCATAGCCAAAGCCAGCTAATCCAGCTGAAGCACTTGGAGACAAAAAACGACCCACAAAATCATCTGGTCTGCTTTCCTGCATAACCCAGCACCTTGAATCTCAGGCAGGAGCTGCCTGTGCTGTTTTGCAGGGTGACACAAGCTACTTTTATTTGCTCCTCAAGCAGGTCTGAGTCTGCATGGCTTTAAGGATGGAGCACTGAGCCCTCTATAACACGCTCTATCAACAGCCAGGATGTGTTTGCTGGAGTATGTGATTGCTGTAGATGTTTATCAAAGCTCACATAGCCACAGAAAGCTCTCATCTGACTGCAAAAACCCTGAGAGGAGATCGGCTCAGAGATCCCAGCATCAAACACAAAAACCTGTGGCAGATCTACAGCACAACTTCAACCTGTTGAGACTTAATCAATCCATTTGCCACAGGTTTTAGTTCCTCCTCCATCAGACTGGGCCCGGCTCCAGCTGAACTCAGACCTACTCTTAACGGTGTCATGGTTTAGGCCCAGTGCACAACTGAGCATGATGCCCCTGAAAGGGGGCCTGACAAAATAACCACCCTCATCACTTATATGGTCACGGGTAAAAGACAGACTCATCACAGGAAGCAAAACAAAACAATTTTGTTACCAATAACATCAGAACAGAACAGTGAGAGATACAACCAGACCTATAAAGCCCAATCACCTTCCCTCCACCCCTTCCTTCTTCCCGGGCTCAGCTTTGTTCCCGGTTTCTTCACCTCCCCCAGTTTTGCCCAGGGGCGCAGGGGGATGGGAATGGGGGTTGCAGCCAGTTCATCCCTGCCGCTCCTTCGGCTCCACGCACCGCCTCCTCCTCCTCCTCCTCCTCCTCCTCCTCCTCCTCCTCCCTTTCTCCCTTCCTTCCTTCACTGACCTTCGTGCTTTTTTGAAGTTGTTCTCTTCAGGTCGCTCTCCTTTTCTGCACTGCAGACCCCTTCTGAGGGTTCTGAAGAGTTCCCGGCTCTCTCTTTCGGGGTGGAGCCACAGCGGGGTTTAAGCTTAGGTTCGGCCAGGACCGCCCACACCTGGGACCGGTACAAGAGAAGGAGCCCAGAGGCTGTGCCGCACCCCCCTCCTTAAATTCATGAATTTGCAGGTGCACTGACTGGCTTGGTCCTGGTCAGAGGTGGGTCTGACACTGGAGCCGGGAAAGCGTTTCCAGTAGCTTCTTACAGGGCTATCTCCATAGCCCTCCCCAACTACCGAAACCAAAACCTCTCACGATAAACCCAATACACATGGTTTTCCCCCATACATACACAAAACAAACGTTAAACCCATTGATTTCATCTTACATAGCATCACAGAATGGTTTGGGTTGGAAGGGACCTTAAAGCCCTCCCAGTCCAAACCCCCATGGGCAGGGACACCTCCACCAGCCCAGGCTGCTCCAAGCCCCGTCCAACCTGGCCTTGGGCACTGCCAGGGAGGGGGCACCCACAGCTTCTCTGGGACAGCTATTCCAGTGTCTCACCACCCTCATAATTAAGAATGAATTTCTAATGTCTAACCTAAATCTACCCCCTTCCAGTTTACATCCAAGCGCCAGGGCAAGGTTGAAAAGTGAAATCAGTGCTTTCTTTTGTGTTACGCAGTTCAGATGAGATCTAGGGTCACTACAGCACATCCTCGCCTCTGAGACACGCGAAGTGGTGTGTAAGGGCAGATAAGGCCATGACATTCACTCATGCACTCTTGTGGGGGTGCCAGAGAAGCAAGCCCAGACTTGTGGTTTACAATGTGGACAGCCATCCCGCAAGAACAGCAGCAAAGGCCAGCAAGCCACACACCACATGAAAACTATTTTCATTTAACACATTTGGGTTATTTCCTCTGGAGATCATCTGCAAAAAAAAAAAAAATGCCAGCAAGCGAAACCCTACAAATAAACCTCACCCGGCTTCTGTGCAGCTGTGGCTCAGCTGCACACATGCCTTTGTAAAGACAGAAACACAGTCATCTTCTTCAGCAAAGAGAAACACGTAAGGAAGTTTGGATTTATGATGAAAGGGTCAGAAGTTACAAGCACAGGTTTATTTTCAATTCCAGACACTCCTAGCAGCAATATAAAGTAGCCACGTTAAACTCTCTGGAGCTTCTCTGCTTGGCAATTTCACATTAACAACTTTCCAGAATGAAAGCCGAGGTGAGGACGTGAATTCACGCTGCTTGCAACACCACTGCTGCACCAGCTGGGATATCAGGGAGGGGCAAAGGGAAGATCTAAAGGGGCAGGAATAGGACCAGCAACTCTTGCACCCGGAGCAGTTAAAATCTAACCCAGAAATTCACAGTACAGTCTGGAGGTAACTCAGAAGGGATCGTGGTGGAGACGTTGGCCTGGAGTCAATCAGTTCATCATCCCACACCAGATTCCCATCTGCAAATAAGAGAATACTACTCACCACTCCTCTGCTTCAGGGAAGCTGCTAAATGCAGGTTTATAAGGTGCACTACAAATCTAAAATATCTTAATGTCAGAATGCTTGGCAGCTCCCAGGGCATAAATGCTCTCCCGAGTCCCAGCAGCTGCCTCTCCATCTTGGGCTGGTGTGGAGGGGGTGCCAGCTGATGAGAGACTCTGGTCTACTCCTGCATTGCCAACCAGAGGGTTCCTCTGCAGCTGTGACACCACGGCCAAGTGTCACACTCACCACTGAAATAAGAAGGATGTGCAAAAGAATGGCCCTGATTTACAGGAGGATTCTGGCAGGCATCTGCCTTCTCCAGGATTAAGCTTATCAAATCAATAATTAACATAACCAAGCCCTCCTGGAGAGGATGGCTTTACAAGGCTGGTGCTGGCTCAGGCCCCTAGGGATTCACTGAGCCCCAAAAACCCCCAAACTCAGCAGAAGGGTTAGAGCTCTGATTACAACACCTCCTTCCCTGTCCTCATCTGATTCCCCAGCAGAAGAGAGCACTTCAGCACTGCACGAAGGGCTGAAGCACCAG
The DNA here is from genome assembly GCF_000695765.1 of Mesitornis unicolor. Classification (NCBI taxonomy): domain Eukaryota; kingdom Metazoa; phylum Chordata; class Aves; order Mesitornithiformes; family Mesitornithidae; genus Mesitornis; species Mesitornis unicolor. The sequence goes on from NW_010157672.1 coordinate 17,720, forward strand.
ATATTAGGAGGCCAGTGCAAACAGTGCTCATCATAAAGTGCAGTTGGCCCTTAAACATCTGCTTTTGCAATTTGCCTCTGAAACAGCCCCTGATAATAAAATGCAGCCTAATCCTTATTTTGGGAAAAGCTTCAGTAAAGGATTAGCCATGCCTCGTTCCTTCTTACTTTCACTTGGGTGTAATCTTCCTCCCAAATCAAATCACCAAGGCCTTTTTCCAGATATTTCAGCAGGCTCCAAAGCAATTCCACAGACTCCCTGGGGACAAAGGCTGTCCCAGCGGCCAAGTCTCACCTTTGATTTACAGCTAATACCTAACAGCCCTGTCTCCAAATGGTGGCAGGTACTTGGCTTCTCACTCTTGTTATCTCAGGCCTGGCAACGCCAGACGATGGAGGGAACGCATACATTACAGCTGTCTGTGCTGCCAGCAGGGCCAGGGAGCCAACAGCAATAAGAAATCAACAGTAATATACATTTGAGACTTTGCAAGGAGATATCCAAGGTCTTTTTCCATCACTTGGCTGCAAGTTCTTTGCTTCCTGACTGCAAGCAATGAGTGAGGGTTAGAGTGGGCATGTATCCTACTCCATACGGTGTTTAAAACACTCGAGATAGTAGCCCTAAGAACTTCACATTACCTGAAAAGGTACAAGCTAGGAATTTAGGGTCTAGATCACCTGGTGCAGGGATGAACCTTAAATCCCCATCCAACAGGGCTGCAAATGATGGAAGCCGTCTACCTGCAAACATCAGGTCTTAAAACTCCAACAGCAGCACTATGGTACCCAAGGCTTGTGCTTCTCTTGATGGTATCAGCATAGGCTTCACTGCTTGGTGAACTGGTTAGGTGCTAATTTGCCCTACCTCTGGCATTAGTATCTTACCTTTCTTGAAATGGATTGGCTCTGCCTTTGACCTCCTGCATTTCTTGCAGTATCTCTACCATGGTGATAACTGGTCACGCTGCCTTAAAGTCTCTCCTCTGACTCCTCTGAGACCAGTGGACTTTCATCCGACCTCCTCCCCACAATCTATGCTGTGAACTTGGTCAGAACCACTACATTTCCCAAGTGCAGGACCCGGCATTTAATATGGCCAAATGCCGGGTCCTGCA
>NW_010157673.1:0-14155 GCF_000695765.1 Mesitornis unicolor
GGCCCTGGTACACCAGTCTATCTTCTAGGTACTTCAGGGAATCACTGCCTGCACAATCCACACAGCTCAGCTGGTCCCTAAAGCCTGACATGTGCCTAGAAGAACAGGAAGGAGATTTGCAAATCTGAGTCTTGGAAGAGTTTGAGTGTCCTAACATGCTCTCTTTGAACTCCAAATACAGCACAGAGGAGAACCATGGAATAATTTGTGTTGGAAAGCACCACAGAAGGTGGTCCCACATCCCACCCTGCTCAAAAGAGAGTCCACAAGACAAGGGTCAGTCAAGCTCTAAATATCTGGAAGTAAGCAGAGACCACAACCACTCAAGAGAACCGGTTCCAGTGTGTGATCATTCTCATGGAAAAATATAAAATAATCCTTGTATCTAACGAGAATGTTTTGTATTCTACCTTCTGCCTGTTGCCTTTCATCCTGCCATTGAATATCTCTGAGAAGAGTCTGTCCCTGTCTTTGCTGGATTCTCCCATTAGGTATGTGCAGACAGCAGTAAGATGTCCCCTCACCTTTCTCTTCTTAGAGCTGAGCAAATCCAACCCCCATCCTCATCCTGCACGTAATGTACTCTGGAATACTTCATATATAGTGGTTCTGATTACTAAACAAAATGTAATTCAAAGAAGCTTTGGTAGAAGACAATTTCTGAGACTATTTAAAATCAGAAGTGAAAATCACTTAGTAGCATCATTTACAATTTTAAAGCACAAGCTCACAGCTGTCCTAGTTATGTTCTTATCAATCTCTTCTGGACAAGTATTCTCAAGTCCTTTACCTCATCTAATGTTTTCTAATTCTCCTCTCAAGAAAATTTACTCTCAGGAAGTCATTGAGAGTTCACAATCTAATTAAAGTGCTGTATGATAAAATTTGCCGCAGATGCATCAACCACGCTTTTTAGGTAGAGCTCAGAGATTCTGAAATTTGAAAATTCCTGACCAAAATCTAGACCACTTTAGGAACTCTTCCAACAGAGTGTCCAAGACAGGGAATAACGAGGTTCTGCTCTTCTAATGCCTCCTGGATCTCAACGCAGTTCATTGCCATTGTCACTTTGAACAAACACGTTGCTTTAACATGAAAAAAATGAAGGGTTTGTCCCCAATTCGGAACATTTCATGTGACTCAAACTATGCAGGCACTTTGCTTGGGCACTTAACCCTCCTCCTCTGCAGGGAAAGGTCATAATTTGGAGTTCATAACAAATGAATCACTACCAGGTGTAAAATTCTGCGCCACTATAAAATTTCCCTCTTTCTAGATAGGAACTTTAAGTTGTGTTCTAGGCTTTAATATTATATTTACAAAAAAAATAAAGAACTTCTGCCTTGGAGATCAGAATCCCAGAGCCCCTGTTTAGCTGCACTATGATTAGATGTGGTCTAGTGAAATGCTTTTTCATCCTGTACCCTGTTTCTGCAGGTCTTCTTGATTCCAAATCTATTTGATTTAGCTGAAAAATTAAAAAATTTAGATCTTTAGGTTCAAGTTAGATATTCTAGGAGTCACAGAATTCTAAATACTGCTCCGCTAACCTTTTTTCCCCAGATATTCCCTTTTGTTTGGTCACACAAAGACACAATAAGACTGTAGACACAGATACTTGAAAAGCAGTTGGAAACCTACAGCCTGCTCCCTTTCCAGTGTACATCAGTCTAGAGAGAAGGCTAACAAATGAACTCGCCTTGCAGGGGTGGAGGAAAGCCAAAACACCGCCACCACTTTACACTGTGCGGAAAAGCAAAGTTCTTATATTTGAATAAGAATAGAGAAGGATGAGGAGGCACAGCATGACTAAAAGACAGACAGAGATCCTTCGGGGTCCAGCTGCAAACAGCAGATCTAATGTAGAGTTACTGAGGCTCCCAATTGAGACCATGAATCTCACCCAAAGTCATACATGTCATACATATATGTCACCTATGCCATACCTGTATATCATCTATGCCATACCTGTATGTCATCTATGTCATACCTGTATGTCATCTATGCCATACATATGTCACCTATGCCATATCTGTATATCATTTATGTCATACATATGTCACCTATGTCATACATATGTCATCTATGTCATACATATGTCACCTATGCCATACCTGTATGTCAAATGACCATCTCCTCTTACATTCACCACCACTGCCCACAGCTGCTAGTATCTTTCCTCATTTTTCTAAGGGTGAAGGTGGTGGTGGGACAATGAATGCGTAGGAATCCTCACTGTAAATTCCTGCAGATCTCCCATCCGACATCACTGATCGCTCCCAAAAGAGCACCGAACGATTTCAAGGGTAGTGATGCACAGCCCTTACCAATGCTTTTATTTTAAGCTCAAAGATACACAAATGGATATTTAAAGAGTGCTTCCTGGAGAATTTATAACATCCAACTCTCCCACAATGAGAACAGTGATGTTTCTTGAAAGGAATGAAGCACTATAGCCATTTAAATTGCTCAACATAATTAAAATACGTCTAACTAGCTACTCCTAGAGAAGAAAAATACTACAGTTTCACAGACCAAATATCAGTTCCTCCTTAGACAGATTTTAAATAAGGCTTAAGTAGGATATCAGTGACTGACTGAAATATGCTCGTGTTTCCTTAGCTTCTCCAGAGAGGATTTCCTCTGACTCTAAATAGGAATAGTCTAATGGCTTTCACTCTGCTGTGTTTCTGAACCAAAAGAAAGTAGGCTCTCTTCCCTGACGTCTTCCTTTGATCTGATATTACGAGACATTCCATTGCCTGTAAATTCTTTCATTAGCCACCATATATCAGATTTTCAGAGGTACTGCACACCAGAACTGTGGCTTCAGAGGGAGGGGAGCAAGCTGGAAGACTGCATCTCTGTACAGTCCAACGTCTTCATCAATGACATATCACGCCGAAAGGCACGAAATACATCAGTACCAAGAGTCCTGCACACATGAAAATCATCAAGCTCATTTTTTAGAGCGGATGTGGTGAAGTGCAGCCATGCCCAGCTGCCTGAGCAAGTACATTTCTTTGCTCTGAACAGTTGGACTCAAAGGGCAGGGCTGGTGCCAAAAGCCAAGGGGCAAAGCTGTGCCGAGAGTGCAGAGCTACCAGGGCCTGCTGCAGTTCAAAGCAGGGGGAGGATTTAGCTCCATGCTGTGCATGTGAGGAACAGCAGTTGCAGCGTGACATTATAAGGAGATAAAGACAAGGATACTGCTATTTCCTAGGCACAGAACAGGAGTTTCTGGAGTGAAAACTCCTTGAAAGCTCATGTAAGTTCCTGTAGAGCTCATTTCACAAGGAAATGCTTCAGACATTTCAGGGAATGAACTGTTCACGTCAAATATTAGCCTGACCTGGTAGAAATTTTGCTGAAATTCCACTTTCTGTAATACTTAAAGGTATATGGACTTCATTTCAATACACTGGTCAAACTCCTGCCTTTTTGAACCTGTCTTTGCAGTAGAAATTGCACAGAAACACCAAAGACTATCCTAGATCAGACTATCCTATCAGATTATCCTAGATTTCCAGGACAGCAGAGACTCATTCACTTGGCTAACACATAACCCAACCCATACACAGTTCCAGGCTGCTTTGTTCAGTCTGTCCATGCTCTCCTGCATGCCATGGGGTGGATATCAAACACCTACAGCAATTCTTTTCTGCTTGCTATGTACTTTTTAAAACCTTCTCTTTTTGAAGGTATCATCCTTGCAGCATCCTTCAAACCACATTTCTTCATATTATTGAAAATAAATATGAACAAACAGAAAACATGCCTTTTACTTTCTCCTTGTGCAGACCACAGCTTTTCAATTACAGTAACTGTTCTGGGGAGACTTTATAGCGACCTTCCAGTACCAGAAGGGGGCTTACCAGAAAGCTGAGGAGGGACTGTTTACATGGGTGGGTAGTGATAGACAGAGGGGTAATGGTTTTAAACTAGAAAAGGGCAGATTTAGGTTGGATATGAGGAAAAAGCTCTTCTCCATGAGGTGGTCGATCAGTGGCACAGGTTGCCCAGAGGTGATGCAGGTCCCATCCCTGGAGATATTCAAGGTCAGGCTCGATGGGGCTCTGAGCAACCTGACCTGGTTCAAGATGTCCCTGCTCACTGCAGGGGGGGCTGGCCTGATGACCTTTAAAGGTCCCTTCCAACTCGACACATTCAATAATTTCCAAATTGTCAGCACCAGCCCCTGCCCTGTTTTCTGAACTCCTCCTCATATAATGATTTCCAAATTGTCAGCACCAGTCCCTGCCCTGTTTTCTGAACTCCTCCTCATATGGAGTGTACCTAAAGTCCCTTCTTTGTGGGTGTAAAGGCTCTGAGCGGCCAAAGCCGCCCTTGCTCACACGACCTGGTAACCCGGCCCAGAATTCTACTGCAGCATCACTTCCAACCTCAGCTCAGAACAGGTTAATACTCATGAGTAAATGGTACCTCAGAGTCACGAGCGGTATCACACCACCGATGTGCATTCCCAGCGTGGATTCCAGGCTGCTCCAATCCAGTCGCTCGCTGCCGCTGATCCCATTTAGCATGCTAACTCCAGCTCCTAAAACGGCAGGAAGACAAGACCCTAACTTGTTACAATTCATTTCTGTATCACCGAGGCCATTTCAGCTCACTGAAATGTTCGTTCAGAGAAGTTTTCATTACTCTTTGGTTAATGTGGCAGTTAATGTCCTTGAGCTCTATGTTCCTGTGTCCATTTAAAAATGGGGGGAAAAAAACCCCTGTGTTGCTCTTATTTAGGATACAATCTGCGAGTCGATCAATTGAAAAATCTTCATTTGCAATTGCTCGGGTGGAGAGCGAAACCATTTCCTGAATAACACCGCTCGCCTTTCAGGCTCCTCTCGGTGCTAGAAAGGCTATGTTAATTCTGGATCAGCGTTCTTTAATAAAACAGCACAGCAGTAAACACCAAAAATAAGACTTTCATGCTTAAGGTGCCACATATTAGAAAAATTTAATGTTCTATCAATGTTTCTTGCTGTTTTATAGTTACCTGATAAATGTTGGACTTTCAATCCCTTCTACGTCCTGAGCATTCATTACATTTACAGGTTTTACAGTCCTCTGGTATTTCTGCAATACATTTTCCTGAATCAGCTGATGACATTTAATGGAATGTTTAAGACACAATATAAAACCATAAATGCTTTTGCTTATTCTGGGGGAAAAAACTGTGCACGTAGATTGGTTTTCAAATTAAAAACCATGCTGGTGTACCCGGCATTTTTGCTTCTGCTGTACATATTAAAATATAACTAAATGCCTCTTATGCAATACTGCAGCATAAGTACAAATACCAAGCGTTTGTACTTCACAAGCAGGCTCTATGATTAAGGAGCTATTAATGAAGTGAAACAAAACCTCAGTGCTTGAATGTAATAGTCCATGAAATTCTTATGGGGAGAAAGGGAATCTGCAGTGAATAAATATTAACCTAAATGTTATAGAAAACATAAAGCAAACCAGAAAAAGATGCCTTTGAAAAGCCAAAATTTTGGTTAAAACTGCTGACTACTTAAGGGAAGTCTATTTGCATACCGCAGGGCTCCATCTGCTGTGGAAAATACAGGCTGCAAGAATGATTTAATATTTAATAGAAGTAGTGGCCATTGTTAATTATAATTTGCACATTTACAAATCAGCACTGATAGCAATACAAATTATGAAATATAAGGGTGTTCTGCTGGATACTGGGGAAAATAAGATGACAGACAAAGTTAATGGAGTATCCCTAACAACAGCTCTGTCAGAACACATCAGAGAACTAATCCAGTTACAAAGAGCCTGCAATGGAAAATCTATTTAAAATATTAAAATGCTGTTTGGTAAAAGCTTTTTCATAGTGCATTTTACTTAAGCAGTTGCTTATTGCTCATGGGTCATTAGCTGTACACCCAGCTGCATTCTGCAAACCGCCCTTTGAAAGAACAGTAGAAATTAAATAAGAAGTACCTTCCTGCAGCATTTTTCCTGCAATCTAGAATCCTCTTGCTGCACATCACAGACAGAAAAACAGCATCAGCTGCATCCAAGGCAGGTGCTGTTGCTGTCACAACAACCATACATTTCCTTTCCTACAGAACAGTAATGTGCTATGGAGAATCTGACTCTTCTGAAAGATGCTCCAGCCCTGGCAGGCTCTCCAAGTGGATTAAGAGGCCAATATGTAGAGAGTCATTCCAGTGCCATAGGCCTGATGCTAGTTGAAGACTCAACATCACTGTGATTTCAACACCGAAGCGACAAATTGACTCTTATTTAGTAAAAGCACAGAAATTACCATTGATTGTTTTCATTAATCTTCTGTTTCACCTCACTTTTCTCATCATCGTGTAATATGGATTACAGATAGGAACCATTAATGCACAAACACTTTCAGAGCAACTTTGCTCACTGAGTCGGTCACGCCGCTACTGATTTCTGCGTTTCAACATCAGGTAGGTGGTTTGTAATAGAAACCACGAGGCAAGTCTGCCTCCATTTAATTCAACAGATAGCATTTACATCACCTGCTGGATAAAAGGAGATACAAGGCAAAAAGCCTGTGATATTCCCAGTGTACAGTTCACTGTAATACATAAACCACTCGTGCTCCTGTAGTACAGACAAATAACATTCAGTCTGTGGACAGAGACACAGCGGCTACCTCCTTAAAGTCCAGCAGCTTAAGATCTATGTATTAGTGTGAAATCTGTCCATGAGTCCCCCCATTGAGCAGTGGTTAGCTTACATGTTCTGCTGGGAAAAGCCAAGAGTACCACATCTTGGCTTCTTTTGCCTACAGGTATTGGATTTTCTTATTACTTCACGCCCACAAAAGGAAGGATGCAGGATGAGGCAAGATGCTTCTTGCTAGATACGTTGATAGAAATGGTTTGGGGAACCAAAACTGCTGTTACAGGGGCACAATGCTCCAGTTATGGCACGACCACGAGCCTACAACAATCCTCGTTCCTGCTGTTAGTGAGTATGGTTTGTTCTCTAACCAGAAGAGCGAAATTTGGTCTTCATCAGGTTACTGACCCCACTAGCTGGATATGTAACAGAAGTTAATGTTTGTTTGACTGGAGCACCGTTTAAGGCTCACTTAGATGCATTAAATTCAGTCACACAGTGCCAGTACCTCTCCAAGTAACGTTATTCCTGACCATCAGATAAAGAGCAGTATTTCAACGTACCCTCTGGTGCAGAATCACCATCTGCCCATTTGCAGCCCATCGCTTCCTTCCCTCAGTCGTGTGTTTCTATAAAGAAATCATCCTCACACATCCAGGCCTGCAAAAAGACAAAAAATAGATTTTGCTATTTTTGCCTCCGAGTCTCTGTTTATTATGGTGCAATCAGAAAGGTGATTATGATACCATCAAAATTAATGCCCAACAATTGCATAATGTACTCGAGTTGGGTTGTTTGGTTTTTTTTTTTAACCAACCTATTTCCTTGTGCTTTCTGGGGTCTGCAAGGATCACCAGCTCCCTTACAAGACGTGCGATGATGGGGAGACGAATGATGCAGAAATTCAGGTGGCCTGTTCTAGGGGCCAGCTGCCAAGACCTCACTGGCAGACCCACTGATGTCCCGGTCCACAGCAACTGAGGGCAATCGCTCCTTTTAGTGAGGCAATAATTCTGCTTCACAAAGCAAAGATGCTGCAAGACACAACACTGATTGCTGCAAGTTGCTCTCTTTTGCAAAACACAAAAATCTCTGATTAGCAGAAGAACCGAGAAATTAAAAATAAAAATAAAATGGCTCAAGCAGAGAATGCAATTCTGCCTTATGAAAACCAGACCAAAATAACATCACTTTCAGATATTTTTAACATTCCTTTTGTGTTAAGCCAGCAGTGCAAAGGGGACATAAAGACGATCCGAATAAATGGCTGAAAACGTCCTTGCCATCAGAGGGTCCTCAGACCTCTACAAAACCCACATCTCAGGGCATGGCTGCTATGCAGAACAGGCCAAAGAAGAAACACAGCAAGAACATGAAATCTCTCTTCGGCATGGTTAGTGGAGCAGTTCTTCAGCAGCTGTTCCTCAATTTGGCGCTGCTATCTCTATTATACTAGAGACTATCTTTTCCTACAGCAATCTCCGGGGTCAAGGCATCAGAGAAGAGCAGAAAAATCACCAATGTGCCCATTGTCTTTGCATTGTGTCAAGTGTTGATGTAGTAAACATAGAAAGTTCCACCCGAAATCATACGGAAAGACCAGTGATGGTTTGCTAAACCATCATTGCCTTTTACACGCTGAGGAACAAAGCAGTGTAGGATATTCTGAGGGGAGTGGAGGAATAAGAACATTAAACTTAAAGGTAACAAGTGCTAACACAGTCCCTCTGTTTCCATCCTGGTCTGCTGAGCCTGGGTCATTTTAACATCTACGTGCTCATTTATTATCCCATTGGTCAGCTCAAACAGCCAAGCAAGTTGCTGTTTCCATAGACCAAATAACACGCAGCTCTCATTTACTCCTCAGAAATCTCTTTTGTAGCAATCATTTTCATTCTGGGTCAAATATACACTTTGCAAAACACATCTAACAAATTTATGGGTGTTTCTATGAAGTCAGCAAAGCATTTTCACACAATAGTCTGTAATGAGTATAAAGAACCTGCTCTATTTACCAGGCATTGTAATTTCTTGCTCAGAAAACATGAAAATAGAAACACGTGTAGTAAATTTCCTTCCCCATTTGGTCTCTTGATAGCAGCACAAAAGGAATAAATGATTGCATGTAAGGTGAAGATGTTTCCTTTTGCATAATTACACTGCACTTGGCCAGGATTATGAAAGGTTCTGTAACACAGACACCACCATTCCCTAGTCCTGTGGGTCAGACTTTCCTGAAAGGTGCCTAAAACCCTGGCTCCAGCAAGTGCATTTTGTTGCAAAGAGCAAGCAGAGTAGCCTGAATGGCACTTTCTGAGGATCAACAGGCACTCAGCTCCATGGAAAGTCATAGCAATGTGGCATCCCACACAAACCGTAATTTATACAGTCCTTCAGACTAATTATACTGGTGATCCTTCAAATCCTGGAATGTCTCATAGCTGGGAAAGTGCAAGAAGTGTCCAGAGCACAGCCACAAAGATGCTGCAGGGAGTGGAGCAGCTCCTGCTGAGGAGCGGCTGAGGGAGCTGGGGCTCTTGAGCTTGGAGCAGAGGAGCCTGAGGGGTGCCCTCATTCCTGGGGATCCATTGGGAAAGGGCAGTGTCAGGAGGAAGGAGCCAGGCTCTGCTCTGGGATGGCCAATGCCAGGACAAGGGGCAATGGTCCCAAGCTGGAGCACAGGAGGTTCAAGCTGAAGATGAGGCCAAACTTTGTGAGTGTGAGGGTTCTGGAGCATGGCCCAGGCTGCCCAGAGAGGTTGTGGAGTCTCCTTGTGTGGAGACACCCAAAGCCCTGGCCGTGTTCCTGTGTGACTGCTCTGGTGATCCTGCTCTGGCAGGGGTTGCACTGGGGGAGCTTTCCAGGTTCCCTCCAACTCCTCACATTCTGGGATGCTGTGATAAATAGCTAATGGAGAAATCGGGCTTGAACAGCAGCAGAAACTGGACTGGAACGTTGGATTCGAATTCTTGCTGCAGGCCATGGAGCAGGCTCAGGAGGTTTAGGCAGCAGCCACTTCAGATTCGGTTTGAACCGGGTTCTAAAGGCAAAAACTCCCTGACCCCCTCTCAGTGCCAAGCCATCTGGACCTGCAATAACTCTATTTCCATAATCTCTCGAGTAGCAAATGTTTTCTCTGGACTTCTTCCTTTGAAGTTTACCAGTTTAATGGTTTTGGTCTTTGCAAACAAAACCAACGTGGAACTTCAAGCTCTGATACAATATCCTTTTAAGACACTAAGGAAAAATAACGTTGCATTATGCTCATAGGTTGTTTTAAACTTGCAGTATGTGCAGGAAAGACTGACCTGGGCTCTTTATTTCACTGCAGTTTACCAAGGACTGAGACACAAGGGACAGAAGAAAGCCTCCCAGTCAGGAAGCCCAAAGTTAAACCCAGACCTTTCAGGGTGTCCTATATGATGCAAGGTTACAATCGCAGACCAAACAACACGTCATCCGCTGCACTCCATATCCCAAATGTCATTGCTCTGAGAATAGTTTAAAATATTCTCATTTATTTAAGATACAGTTGTGAGTAGCAGGGAAAGAGTCAAAAAGCAGTGAGGAGCTCAGCGATGCAACATAACCCATCAAATAATGAAAGTGAGAGGATGAATGTATAAAACATTGATGTTTTATACAGTAACAGTAGTAGATAGCAACAGAACTGGGTAACTGTTAATTGAAAGCAAATCTGCAAGTGCGATGACCTCTGAACACCAACCTCTGGGTGTGAGTCAGCTGAGACGTGGACTCGTTAAACCCTACAACCCAAAATGCAATCCAAAATCCGGATTCCTCCCATTTCTAACCAAAATGAGCCAAACCTCATTTTCAGTATTGAAGTATGTAGGCTCCTTTTTTGCTTACCCGGGTATTTACGGATTTGCTTACGTTCTGTTAAAATGAACAAAATTGGGTGCGTAAAATGTGCATAAAAGCACATTCTTAAGTGCCTTGGTTACAAGACTCAAACGAAATCCCAAACCACAACAGACCTGGCCACCCTGAGCCACGCTCCCAGCGGTGCTGCTACCCCAATTAGCACCCACGAGGTCATTTGGCACGGCAGCAGCAGCTTACGCTGATGATAGAGGCGTAAAATAGAGGCCAATGATGACAGAGGCCAATGGTGACAGAGGCCAATGGTGATAGAGGCCAAAACCAGCCCTTGCAACACTGATCTCATCTCACACATTGACATTAGCACAAGACCTGTACTTGTTGTAAAGTGTAAGTGCTCCAGTTTACCCAGAGGAAAAATACCACAGCTACTTTTGGACATTCAACTAAACACTTCAACAATTCTCTTTTCCTGGTGTTACGCTTTCAGCTAGCACCACATCTGCTTACAGAACCAGCAGGGACTAGTGAGATTCAAAATCATATTGCTTTGTCTTCTGAGAGGTTCTCTTCAAATTTGCAGAAGGTATAAAAAGGAAGTTACCTGACAGTGTCCTAACCAGGTACAGACGCGTATGAGTGAGGAGAATACAGCAGAACTGAAGTTATCCAACTGGAAAACCACGCAGAATACACAATGCCATAAAAATAAAAGTATGGCTGCCAGCAGTGGCTCTGTTATTGTCAGTGAGCTCCCCCTGAGTGCTTATTGATACCCCCACCTCTCAAACCCACGCTGCTGCCACACAACTCCAGCCATGACATTCATCCCTGTTGTTTACTCGTGGCACCCTTCACTTCCTAACGGCTCTTTTCTCTTTATTTAGATCCAACATAAAAGCATCCTTTCAAGTTTGTTTTTAAAGAGGAAAACAATTTCCCCCAACTGAATCAATTAAACGTCTACTCTAGGTGCCCAGACTCGTGCTTTAGGCTTTTCATCTAGGCAGGGAACGTGCAGAGGCACCGAAGAGCTCTGAATCATCTTGAAGGTCCTCTAAAATAAGTCAGTCACCTACAGCACACACCCACAGCAGACCCCAAAACAGATCTGGAAGAGATGGGGTGGGATTTTCAACAGCGCTGGCCTAACTTTGCTGCAATTTAAATCATAGGAATTTTGCCATTAACTTAAATGTGACCGTTTTAGGCAATGCTAAGTGGTTCTGAAAATCCCATCCGTAATCTGCTTTTAAATTGATGGTGAGGAAAACCGGACCAAAAAAGAAGTAGCTCTACAATCATCGCTTATTTTAAAAACTATACATCAGCAACGTGTGAACACGATACAGTCTGAGCACACATAAGAATAAGTGCATGCATACATATAAATGAAGCGAATTTCTCTGTTGACAGATTATTTGCCAAGTTAAAGCCAAATGTGATTTGAAATTACCACGATATTACACTGAATAAAGAGGATTTATAATGGAAATACTAAAAGAACCTCTGTAATAGTGATCCTACGAGGCACTGCTACAACAACATATATTTCACTCTTTGCAGTTCGTGCTGGTTTCGCTCCTTTCTCTGAATGTTTGAGAACAGTAAGTGAAATGTTAATTTTTTTTAAGTCGGAACCATCTCGCTAAACCATCCAAATCGTTTTTGTATACAGAGATTTTATTTCTAATCTTTCTCCGCAAGCTGCTTTGTTAAATCCTAATGACAACTTTTATGCATAATGCATAAAATAAACTTTACCAATATTTAACACACTTTTATAAACATGTAAAACCCCTTCAGAAGGGAGGCGGCACACTGCAGGGCATGCAGCCGCGGCACACTGGGAAACCACACTTCCCAGCTGACTGAAGGCATCTGCTTCGTGCCATTGGTTTCCCAGCATCGAACAAGTGAAGTCAGCTTAGAAGAGCCGTGCATCTTATTATCTATCTTGGTTTCTTATTAATAGGCAAGTACAATTCATTGCATGTATCATACGCGTGCTGGTCAAAGCTACAATCTTCTTCTCTTTGATTTTAGGCATGTTTATATTTCCTAAAGGAACGAGGAGGAAGATAGCATCTTACTTTATCAAAACACTTGATATTAGCAAATAAATACCTATAAAAATATATGCTAACAAGGAATCACTCAAAAATGGATGCCATAAATCTTCCTTATGCAAGAGGCAAAGAAATCAGAATAATAACAATGTATCACTAGCCTATGTCACTGAAATGATTTGTTTTACTCCTTTAATCTTTTCCATATCTAAACTGACTATAATAAATGAATAATTACTCTGAATACAGTGGAGTTAATTGAAAATCTGCTTGAAGTATAAAACCAAGAAATCATAACAACAAATACAAGGTTTAGCCAGTGTTTAGGAACTTGTCTTTGTCAATAATTTTTAAGGTTCAGTGTAAATGATACTGTTTACCATCGTACATCATCTAACATTACTCCAGAAAGTCATGAATTATTTCAGACTTCCCATGAATATTAATAGTCCTTAGAGTCATGGTGTTTCATCAGCATACACCCAAGTATTAAAGTCTTATGGGGTTTGACTTTTCAAAATGAAACCAATTTAACTCCAGTTTGTTTTATTCTCAAACCCTCATTTCCAAGCCCATGCAGGGTGCACGCTTGCACGCGTGTGAAGCTCAGGCCTTCCTCGAATGAGAAAGGGACACAGGGTCAGGCTGGTTGTCACAGCACATCTGGATGGGTGCTTCCTACTGTGCCCAAAGCAGTCGGGATCCTGAGGGGATGCATTAGCACTGGGATAGGCAAAGTTTTGTGGTTGCTTCCTGCTTGAAAAACCAACAAAACCAGTCCTTCCTTGGAGACTGACTCATGTGTGTTAATCAAGAGACCAAATAAAAGGGAAACACTGTCTGAATGAAGGCCGCTCCTAAAAGATAAACCATCCATTCTGTCAACCAATAGAAATCTCCTGCTTGATGATCTCCTAAAAACCGGTCCAGAATTTGCAATGAAGCTGGGCAGCAGGGACTTCTCTTTCTCGAAAACAAACACTTTAGTTATAAAGGCTTACAAGAGAATAAGTGCACTTACCCAGTTCCGTCTCCATTGAACCTGACCTGCAGATTGCTTGCTTCACCCCTACAAGTGTTGTCATAAATTTGACTGGGGCCGAGGTTAAAAAGAAACATGATGTGTAAAGTAGTTTCCACACAGAATACACAACAAGAAGCTTCCCCTCTGTTCCCACACACATTCCTGTGCAGCTCTGCTCTATTACTCTATTCATAACACAAACCAGAAGCACCAGATCTGAAATTAGGTTACCACAGTAAAGGGCAATACTGCTCTCAGGCAATCACGTATGTCCTTAGCAAACGGCAGCGTGTCTGCAGTTACTGCACGGGAAAGCCACTGAGTTGGCTATAAAACAGGTTCTCTATAATCAATAACTCCACTCATGTAAAAGGAAAGATCATACTTTAAGTGTTGCTATTATGGCACTGTCGTCTCCTACAGCAAGCTCACTATTTACGTAGTACTGCAAACAATATAAATATATATTTGCTGTATAGGTTATAACCAGCTTGCTGTAAAGGCACAGGAAACATTCCATTATTTAACTTGGAGTCAAAATAACAAGCTATAAGACACGGCAGTGCCAGAAGTTCCTGCT
>NW_010157673.1:14186-18598 GCF_000695765.1 Mesitornis unicolor
TGCATGCAGATGCTGTTCCCTTTGTGAAGGTTTTCCCTTCTACTGGTCATATTTTCACCATCTCTCTCAGGATTTTCAAGAATAAAGATTCTTACTTCAGAGCAGACTTGCACACAGAAAATATCTGTTACTGTATAGCAGATGCCTGGCAAATCTGCATAAAGCCTCTGTGAAAAATACAAATTTCAAATTTTGAATAGTCCCAGAATGTGCATCCTGGATAAAGAAGCAGTGCATATGAACCCAGCCTTAGCAGACCAAACCCAACCAAACCCTGCATGCTCCACATATCGTCAATCCTATCCCTGTTCCTGAACCGGGAAGGGGGATGGCTGAGGCAGCAACGTCAAGGTCACCTTGTTCCATTTCTCAGGGAAAGCTTTTCCTCTCATTACAGAATCACAGAATCCCAGACCGTCAGGGATTGGAAGGGACCTCCAAAGCTCACCCAGTCCAATCCCCCTGCCGGAGCAGGAACACCCAGATGAGGTTACACAGGAAGGCGTCCAGGCGGGTTTTGAATGTCTGCAGAGAAGGAGACTCCACAACCTCTCTGGGCAGCCTGGGCCAGGGCTCTGTCACCCTCACTGAGAAGAAGTTTCTTCTCCAATTGAAGTGGAACCTCCTGTGTTCCAGTTTGTGTCTGTTACCCCTTGTCCTATCATTGTTTGTCACCGAGAAGAGCCTGGCTCCATCCTCGTGACACTCACCCTTTCAATATTTATAAACATGAATGAGGTCTCCCCTCAGTCTCCTCTTCTGCAAACTAAAGAGCCCCAGCTCCCTCAGCCGCTCCTCAGAAGGGAGATGCTCCACTCCCTTGATCATCTTTGTAGCCCTACGCTGGACTCTCTCCAGCAGTTCCTGTCCTTCTTGAACTGAGGGGCCAGAACTGGACGCAATATTCCAGATGTGGTCTCACCAGGCGAGATGCAGCGGCTGGGCGCAGTCCTCTGAACTGACGTGCACTCAGACGGCTCATTGAAAGAGGCACACGCTGCCAAACACTCACTGGCGGTAGAAGGAAAGGAACTGAAGACGCTCGGGTTCAAATCCAGGCTTCTGGAGGAAGCTGTGGTTTATCACGGTACATTTACCTGTTGCTCTTTTGCCTCCAAACACATTCTGTCCCCTGGTGCTCTGATGGGTCTCTGCTGCTCCTGCACTGCCTCTCTTAACACCCACCCTCTTCAGTCCAAACCTCGTTTCCTCTACAGTAGCTTTCTTCTTTTCTCCTCCCCTCTGCTTCTCACGTTTCCCTTTCTGAGCCCAGCAGATTTTTCTGGACTGTCCCAATAAAAAGTACCTGCGCATCACAGTCGTACCTGGAGGTGTGGGGACAATCCTGTTCAGCATCTCTACAGGTACAACTACAGGTACTGTGTTCAGTGCAATTGAAAGCTTCAAGGAACGTAGATAGCAAAAAATAATAATAAATAATAATAAAAAGCCCTACTCGGCCTGTAGAAGCAACAGTTTTTCTGATAAGTGCAATAGGAACATACTTAGGATAAATTTTCACACCACTGTAACCCCGCCACATTTCAATACCCACGGCAGAAAAAGAGCTTTTCAAGAAACAAGAATATTCTTCAGACAGAGAAATCATCTCCTTGTAACCTTTTGACTTGGAAATGACTGAAGTGCTAGAGCTTAACCATCAAACGCACTGAGTGTGGGACAGACGCCTGCTGCGGAAAATGCCAGCTAAGATGTTAAAGTTTGGTCGAGTTCTAAACTATTGATTTGGCAATAGCGAGAAAAGACCATTATCAGTGGCTTATTCCTAAACTCTGATGGTTGTGACAAGAAACATGATGAGTCAGACGTAAATTTGTGCTTCCAGTTGGCAACAAGGGACCCAGTGCCCGTAACCCAAAAAGAACGAAGACCCTGCAACCTAAACAGGCCACAGAAGGGAGGACAAGCAAGGGCACAAGGGCCCTTGTGTGGCACTAAGGGACCGCGAATCTTCAAAGGCACAGACTGCGATAGAGCGAGCTAGAGAACCCTGCAGGGCTGGAGCTACAGAGTTTAGGGCAGAGATGAATGTGGAAAACTGATGCTTGGCCATCCATTAGAAACAGCTATTGCCATAGGAATGCTTGCCCTGTGACTGGCTCCCCTGCAGTTTGAAGCCTAGGCAGGCTGCCTCTCAGCTGATGACCACCTTCTGCTTGGCCAGCGTTCGAAAATGGGAAGATTTTTACTTTAGCTGCTTTCTAATAGCAGGTTTGGACTGGAAAAACACATTGAGAGGATGTCTTTAAAGAAGGGAACTGAAGCAAGATGTTTGTCGACATTCAGAGAAAAGGGAAACGATATTTAAAACTAGCCATTAAAAAGACTGTAAAATTTCCTCAAACAAAAAATAAAGGTCAGAACAGAAAGTTAAAATCCCCATCTAGAAATGCACAGCTCCTCATCTCTCGGAAGAAGAAATGCAGCGCTACCGTTCTGGTGTAAAAGAGATGTAAGCAGGGGTAAAATCTATTCTTCCAAGTTGGGTTTTCTTGACAAGGTGCAGCATCTTATTCTATGACAGGGACTGGTAAGATCTCTTAGCAGCCTGCGGAAATGATCCCTAATAGAAGTCTTCATCATGCAAGGAATTCTCTGGATTAAATTGTTATTGCACGAGTGGGCATACAGTCAACGTTCACCTCATTGTACGTAAGAAAATCATATAGATATAATACAGGAAATGAGATGGCCTTTAGCAATCGTGCCTTAAATTAGCGAAGGAGGAAAAGATCCTTTCTTCTGAAATGATTTTCCTTCTTCACAAGGAAGCAGAAGCAGATCTATCAGAAGGAGGATTATAACAAAGCAGCTGGAACACTGGAACCCCTGTAACGTATTGCACATTTCAATCATGTTTGATACAACAGTCTTGATACGGGTATCAATTACACTGATGACTCTTCCACAATACCCCTGGGTGCCGAAGGGATGTGTATTGTCACCTCCCTTTTGTCATAAACAGAGAGCGTACTTCTATACGCACACTGAAGCAGTTTTGTTCATTTTTATATAATGAATAACACTGTAAAAAAAGACATTTTATCCCGTATTAGTTTAGCAAACAGTGTCACATAATACACTGCTAGATATACTCTTAAGCTGCTAATAAAGACAAAGCCTGAGGGGGGAAAATTCTCATGATGAGCAATGCCAGAAGTTTTTATTTCTGGATCGAAAGTAAAAATGTTTCACTTAGGTGTAGTTTTAGAAGCATCACAGAAGAAAGCAGGGTTTCCCATAATTTTTCTCTCTAATAAAATCACTTGAATTAATCTGAGCATCGTTATAGCACTGAAAGAAATGCTTTTAGAGGTACTGCTATTTGCGTAACTTGTCTGTGTGCATCCTATTGAGTAATGAAAACTGAGAGGTTTCATCTGTGAATGATCGATGCGTTCCCAAGCAGTTGCCTCGAAAGCACTACAGGCTCAGAGGCAGGACACAAGACGCCGGTTTTCCTTATGCCCATGGAAAGAACCAGAGAATCAGATGGAAGGGGAAACCAGTTCCATCATGGATTTGACTCATTTTAAAACAAGCACTTCAGCATTTTCTCTCTCAGAGCTGGTGCTACCTTAAACACTTGGACAATATAAAATATCCTCAGCCCAAAGGTTTTCCTAATGCTTACATGGAACAGGAGTGGGCAGTGACAAAGGTGCTGGTAAGGTATGGCCACTGCCTACCACACTGAACCATACTGAACCATATTGAACCATATTGAACCATATTTTCTTGTACCTGTGTCAGCCTCCACCCATCTGGGATGCCTTGGCTCATGCAGACGGCTGTAAATTCCTTAGGCCAAGGACTATTTGTAGCATATATAAAATAGATGAAATGCTATCTATGACTAGGGCTCCTAAACACTGGTGGGATACAAGCAGGAAAAGTACAGAGTGTGATTAATATTCCCATTCTCTTTGTCCTCAATTACCTGCAATTCTTAAGGTGGAGTTATGCAGAAATTTAGACCAAGAAGTGCGGCCACACCAACACGGTGGCTAATTTATTACGACGTGTTTTCCTCGTCAGATGTTTGGCTCCTTTGGTAACCTAAATAATGCCACGGCAATTACATTTATCCCAACTTTTTCCTTAAGTTCAGCTGCTTCTGAGATTTTCATACGTTTTTCTCCATCCCGGAGTTCAAAGCCTTCTAATGCATTCCTCAGCGCTAATTAAACCCCGATAAAATCTGTGAGTTGGCAGGAATTCCACGGCATTTGCGCAAAGGGCAGCCTGGTGACAGGACAACGCTCCCGACTCCTGCACAGCTCCGCAGTGCCCTGGAACTCGCTGTCCCCCGGCAGCCCCGTCATCTCTGAGAGGTTCTTTTTAATCATCCAGAAAATGACCTAATGACCGATTAGAGAGCAGCGTAGGGG
>NW_010157674.1:0-60740 GCF_000695765.1 Mesitornis unicolor
TGGCTGAGTGGTCCTTCCAGCAAACATCAGCAAAACATCTGCAAAATTTCCTAAATATTTCTCAGTCCTCTAGTTCACAGTAGTGTTTGCCCATTTCTTTTTTTTTTCTTTCAGCCCTACTAAGTTATACTCCAATCCTGCACCACTATATCATATTATTCTAACTATATAGTGTGCCATTCTACTTCACAACCCTACCACTCTATCTCTTAACGTCTTTGACAAATTATCACTATTATTTCCCTTCTAACTCTTCTTGTGCCATTCATCACCCATGACATTAAATAACTGCTCTTCTATAAAAATAATATACCTACATCATCTAGCCAAGTGAATATTCAACCATTTTCTATTAGAGATGGCCTGAGACTGACATATTTGTCCCACCTGGCTATTCATAGATAAATGGATGAACTGAGCTGTTACCAAAAAATAAGGTGTGATGAGGTTTGGGTTTCCAGTTAAAACATACATAAAATGATTTAATTTTCCTGCAAATGACAATCCATAAGTGTTTTAAAAAAGAAAAGTTCATAATGGAAAATATTGTCACTGACATAAAGTATCAAGGGCTTTTTAATTCAACACTTTTCCACATGAAAGACCTAACTTTCACTTATTTTTTTTTAAAGTATCGTTGTACTGCAGTAGGTTAATATTAGAGATGCTTAACTTATTGTAATCACACCAGTTTACAAAACTGATCCATCTCCTTTAAGGCAAATCTATTCCCTGTATCTAGAAGAGAACTAGCTGAAATGGAATATTTTACTACCCTTTATACTAATAGTTTATATTGCATTTTAACTACAATTGGAAAAAATCCCTCAAAATTTCCCTAAGCTAGTAACATTGACAGAAGACATGGAGACCTTTTGAGCTATGAAAATGATAATATTTTATGGCTTTTATTATTTCATAATTTAAAGCATTTGAGATTGCATTCAGTACATATAATAAATATATCACATTTCATTAATTAAAGAAAAATATTAATACAATCTGAAACTCTAATTTTATAAATCAAAGTATCTGGAGATTGCATTGAAATTATGACATTAGACATTCAGAACTTTTAATAAGAGAATAACTTGGGCTGTAAGTACTCAAAGAAGAAACAGCTTTCTGTATGAAGGAAAAGATTTAAGGCTAATATACCAAGTGTTGAGTCCCACTGAAAGAGGAGGTTTTGTGCACTCGGCACTGAGCGTCCTGCAAATCAGTCACATTATTATAGTCCCTGCTGACATGGCATTCAACTGGCTTGGATGAAGGAAGAAGTGGTGGCAGAACTACCCCAAAACATCACTCGTCCCATATCAACAGATTTGACCCTTAGCTATTAGCATAAATCAATGAATCTTAACTTCTATTGGTTCAGGAACACAGCTTCAACAGAAATTTCCCTTCTCAAGACTAATGTACAGCAATCTTTTTCTGCCTTTATTAAATGATAGAAAAGCTTGCTCAGTTCATGAGAGAAAGCTATGTATAGAAGAAAATTTCCCAAATGGAACCCAAACTTGTATATTGTTTACTGCAACACTGGTTATGGGCTTCTGCCATGAGCATGGTGTTTTTATGGGTTTGTCAAGGAATTGTTGTCAACCCAAAGTCATTTAAGGCAGAAAATTATTTATATTAGTTACATCACACTTGCAGTATTTGTCTTATTTAGGCTTTTCATTCCAGTGCAGGATGTCATAGAAATGTAATGCTGTAATATTGACTTTCAGTTAGCTAGTTGTACAATTGTAGAGAGAGAGAAAAATGTCACAGTCCCAGGCATGTTCACCAAGTAGCTGTATGCCTGGAAGCATGAAACCAAGCACTGAGGAGGTGGCAAGCACTGGGCGAGGTGGCAACCATCACTAGATCCATATCTGGTATTATCTAGATGCCTGGAGGAGTGTGAAATGAGGCGGAGGCCTCATGGTCCCAGTCCCCCATTTCTTTCCGCCCCAAACAAAGGAGCCATTACCTCTACCCATGCAGGTGTGATTTAACAGACTTAATGACATTAACATCAACGATAAGATTGTCTATAGTCATCCCCACCCGCATGTATGCCCTGGTGATGTAATGCAGAAATTTGGATCCACTCAGGCATCCTCCTGCCTGCTGTCACATACATCAGGGAATAAAACCCCTAAGATTCATACTAGAACGGAGGGACTTACTTCTCCAGCCGTGGAGTGATGAGAACCTTCCCCCTTGGTCAGAATGCTGGCCAAGGTAACTTACATGGGGACAGGATGAACTCGGAACTACACCGATGAACTGAACGGATTAACGAATTCGTTCCCTCTCCATCCCCACCACTTGGGTCACCTTGTGGGTAAGATTATTTACCTCAGCTAATGCTGAGTGATATTTTCTCCTCAGGCCCATATACCCTGAGTGTATTCTATATTTTCTCCTCAGGTGCAGTTCTAGGTTTCCCTGAGTGTATTGGTTTTGCTCCACTGTATTTCTGTTCAAACAGGCTTATCTGTTTGCCAGGCGGCTAGGCTCACTGTGGGCAAGTTGTTGGTTGTTGTTGGTGTTTGTGTGTTCCATATTGCTTTGTTGTTGGTATTATATTAGTTATAAACCCTTTACTGTACCTGTAGCTTTTTAATTTATCACCGGCAATCCAAAGGAACCTGTAAATGTTGCTGTAAATAAATGATTACTGTTTGTTTTCCAATTTGCATCTGTCGTGTATTTGGTGCCGGCCTCACAAGACCGGATTTATTCTCCCCGTTTTCGCAACAATAATGACTGTAACTTTAACTTATCACCTTTCTAAAATAAACATTTAACCTGTGCTAAAGCTTAATGTCCGCTGCCAAGAATCATTAGAATACCTTTTAGTTTCTCTATCCTGATTTCAGTCTGGACAGATTTTCAATTTTACAACATCTTGATTAAATTCATGCGTTTCAACTGTAATATTGAATCACTCCTTTTGTGTGTCATTATCCATATGCCCTCTTGTAAACATTAATTATTAATTAGTTTATTCACCTGAATTAATAAAGAAAAATCTCATCTGATCACAATATAAAAAGAATATATTTCACCACTCTCTTATTTTTTCCTTTTTTTTTTTTTTCTTTTTCTTTCGTGATAAGTGAGATGTCCTCTGGAAAAGAACAATGATTTTGCTTCTGATAGTCATTGCTATTGAAGGTAATAATGATACCCCACTGGGTTTTCATGTTCCTCTGAACAGTCTTGCACCTGATGACATGTAGATAAGCAGCTATTATCGAAGCCTGTATACTTTCCTTGGCCACTGTTAATAGACATATGTCAGTCTCTGGAAGCAATATGGGTTATCTGTAATTACTGTAATTTTTCTTCTAACAAATGTAAATGGAATAGCATTACTCTAAAAAATAGCTGATTGCCTCTTTCTGTTTGTCATGATTTATCTCTAGAAGCAAAAGATGAGTTTTCTTTCCCATCTTCGTATGTGTGAAATTAGTGGTACCTCACTGGGTGCTCAGTGTAGAAGCTGTTTTTTCAGATGTAAATGTATTTTGTGTGAATCAGGGGCATAGTTTCAGGCCATAGACAGGTCTTCTGCAACTAACCTTCCATCTCATCTGGCAGGAGATAACCTGCAGTCCTTAGTTTTCCTTGACAACCAGGTGGACCCCACCAACCTAGATGGACAACCTAAACAGGCAATCAATCTGGTCACCTGTGCCTACCTAACCGACTAACTCTGCTACAGTTAACAGTACACCTAACTACAGCTACAAAGGAGTAACCTGTCTGCCCTCTTCCCTGCGGTGCCTGACCTGCCGCCTCCTTTCTCCTCTGCTAGCAGGTCTGTCCGAGGTATTGCCTGCACTTCAGCTGTTCTATTTCTTCTTTCTTTCCCAAAATAGTGTTTTACTTCTCATGCTAAACCTATTTTGCATCACTGTGAACATTAAAATAAAGTAAGAAATATATTTCCTCTGATATGGAAAGAATTCTGAAAGACACCTCGAGGCACTGCATTGTGAAGGGAGAGGGTTTACAGTGGCATATTCTATCAGTCCTTTTTTTTAAGGGAGGTATCCCTTTTAACTCTGTGTTAAACTAAGAAAAAAATCAAACCAAACTATGCTTTCCTCATGCTTTTCCTTTTCCAACACACAAAACCCACCCTTTTCAAATCATCTGGCACATCTACACAGACAGATGCAGACAGACACAAATTCATTCTGCCCACCCTATAAGCTGTCTGGCCTTACTCCAGCTCCCATCCAAAAGCCATGTGGCTGTGAAGGAGCATCACTGAGCCTGGACTAATAAACCTGAACTCTCAGGAGCTAAACACAACACCATGCAGCTAATGCGGCTCTGCAACTTTTGGCCATGATGAGGCTGGTGGTTGGCTTGCCCAGAGCAGGAACAGAAGAGATTCGGGTCTGTCTGTATTTGGATTTAGATATTTCTTTAATGTTTCTCTGTTAAGTTCCTTTTTTACCAATACCCCACTCAAATACAAAAATTCCGCTCTTTCACCTTCATTCACATAATCTGGTGAATATTGGTACCCATGCATTGTTGTTTACAGTCGTAGAAAGAAAACATCCGAAGCTGATTCTTATTCCAATTGCATCTTCAAATCATTGCTACGCAAATAACATACATGGTGACAAATTTGTCTAACTGTACAAATAAAACAGCATTAAAAGTAAGAAAGAGTAAGGAGAAAATAAGTGATTTTTGTTATTTAATTCTAATCTTTCAAAGCATTTATTTTTTGGATCCCGAACTGTTAACCTCATACATCTTCCCAATATTTGCCCATGATCCCTATTTCCATCCTATGGGGTTTGAAGAACAGCAAAAAAACAGAGGAAGAAAAGAATTCAAGATTTTAGTGACTAATTATATTCTCTATAGATAAATAACTCTGAAAGTCCATAGCTGGGGCAGAGCATGAGAAGTTCTTACAGTTATTCTGCTTTTCTTTTGGACAGGTGAGCTCTCATATATGCATGATGAATATGTGTAGACACTCTCAAAATAGATAAGGGTTCATTTCTAGACAGAATCTGTTGAAGTCGTATTCCCTGCATATTTTAACGTCTTCAGCAATCTGGGAAATCACATCAGTAATGTCAGTAAATTTTGCTGTTCACTCCAAGCATTATAAAATTTTCTAATGGATTTAAGAGCTTTGTGCGCGCTTAAGACACAGTACTTGTCTGGTGGCATACCGTCCAAAATAATTCTTTCTTATATGAATGGTTCTTAAAATACTATCATAAGCCAGGATTTAAACTCAACCAAAGTTTATTTCCACAGTATTTCAGGATTTATTTATCTTTCAGCTGTTACCTTTCTCTGGAATGCTATGGAAAAAAATAAGGTTAAGTCTTACTTTTAATTTTCTTTCTGAACAGAATAAATATGAAGACTTAATGTCAGAGAAGAAAAACGTTGTGGTTTAGGCCCAGTGCCTAACTGAGCACCACGATGCCCCAAAAAGGGCTAGTCAAAATAAGGACTGGGAGGGCTTCTCACCACTTAAACAGGTCACAGGCAAAAGACAGACTCATCATAAGGAATAAAAACAAAACAATTTTACTTTGCTACTAACATCAGAGTAGAAAAATGGGAGATACAACCAGATCTTAAGTTCAAAACACCTTCCCCCCACACCTCTGTTCTTCCCGGGTTCAGCTTTTGTTCCTTTCCCCTCCTGTCTTGAAGGCACAGGGGCATGGGAGTGAGGGATTGCCGTCAGTTTCACACCATGTGCTCCTCAGGAGTAGGAAGACTCCGCCCAGCCTCTCTCTCTGCTTCCTAGCTTATGTTGAGGTCGGGGCTGGCCAAGCCCAGCTGGGCAAGGCCGGGGCCGGGGCCATGCCACCCACACCTGGAGCTGTGCTGGTCAGGACTGGTGCCAGAGAGAGAGAGAAGCATGCCCTGCACCCCCTTTAAATACGTGAATTCACAGGGACACCGATTGTCTTGGCCCTGATCAGAGGTGGGTCTGACAAAGGCAAAGAGGGAGCTTTACAGGTAGCTTCTTAAAGGGCCATATCCGTAGCCCTTTCCCCCGTTACCAAAGACACAACCAAAAACCCCTCACAGAAAACCCAATACAGAAAAAAAAGCAGATTGAGACAGACGTGTTCAGAGATATGTATCTTTACATATCTAGTATGTAATTAAGCTTGGTGTGGTTTGTTGTTTTGTGCAGTCTGTGTAACTGTGAGTAGTAAGTTCAAATATGCTGAATATGTAAAAGAACATTTGCTAGTACTGAGGCTGTCCACCAAATCTCTTCAAGCTGACAGAACTGGAAAAATCTTTTATATATTGTTGAAAAGTCATAGGATTAGAACGAAATTCTCTTGTCTTTTCAGCGTGTGCTTGGCAAAGGTCAGCGGACTGTCTGGGTACCAGGTCAGTGTTGGTATACTTCAGACAGACTGAAAGCTGCTCTAACTTCATCCTGCATGCTGAGACACAGTTGGACTGTGGAAGTATGCTGGACTTTCTGTCCTTCCACTGTACAATTATTTTAAAAGGTGAGCATGTTTTACAGCAGTCCCACTTTCTTAGTAGCCACTTGATTTTGTTCTCTAAAAGAACATATACAGCAAAGACAGAAAGCTTGAGTTTGATATAAAACTCTTTATAAGCACTTCTCCAAACCCTGTAAGCTACTTTATCTATTTTGTACAGAAAATACAATTGTACCTCTTACATTTTTCTATGCAGTGCTTTGGAAACCCAGCAATTTCTCAGCACTGTCTTTTGTAGAATTGTCTTTGCTTCATTTGAGTCCCCTGATTTCGCTCACAATCCCATATCTGTAACCAGATCCTTTATGTTTTTCAACACCTGAAGGGCACCTGTAGACAACACTGTCATTCTGTATGACTTTTATTATAGAGTTGAGAAACAAGAAAAAAAGAAATAAATCAAGCAAAGACTCCCTGAAGGAAATTCAGTAGGGAAACTCATTAATCCTGTATGTTTCTTCCCTCATATACCACAGCAGACCTGTGAATACAGCTGATTGATAGAAATACAGTAAGTGGAAACCAATTCTAAAGCTGTTTTCTTCACAGACATTTGAATTGTCTAAGTGATACATGAAGCATGCTGTTCGATTGGCAGAACTTGCCATTTGATTCGTTTGCCATGTGCAACCACATGCCTAACAGTAATGATGGAGAAACAGGAGGAAATCTTTGACATCAGGTGTATCTTATTATATAGTTTTAAAGATTAGTTCTACATATGAAGAAATTAAATGAACTCACCTTAAAATGTAACATACTATCATACAGTTAGATGTGAATACCTTAATGAATATTTAGAAAGCCAAATGTGAAAGCTAAGTACTTGATCTGTGATATGGAATCACTGCAAAACCTGAAAAGTTTACACAGATCAGTAACAGGGCTAAAGAAACACAGTGGAAGCTTAGACACTAATGAAGTTGTGGGTTTGCCTTAAGGAAAAAAAGATATTTTTTAACTTTTTTTTTTTTTAGGTTCTAATCTCTGTAAACACATAGCATTGTCAGGTCTGCAGGTTCACATTTCTACAGCCTCATTCATTAAACAAGCTCTTTAATGAAAGGTACATTTCAAGCAACCACATTTCTTCAAGATCTGTTTAGTACAAACAAGTTCAAAGATTTTGCATTCTTTGAAGATGGGTAAACATTTTGGAAGAGCTATCTATTCAACTGGAACATATGTTGACCTATAGCTATTGTCGTTTATAGACATAGCTGTTTGATATGTAGGAAGAAATTTCAATATTATTAGTACACAACTAAATAAAATACTTAATATTTACCACACAGAAGACAAACACAGAAGTGCTAACTATGCACACAGATATAGGAATGGACTAAATTAAACTATGAAAACTTTCATTACTATATCTAAAAAATTTATAAACTGAAACAGAAAACAAGTAAGAGTAAGACAAATCATAAGTGCAAAGGATACCTTGGATAGAAAATAATTTCAATAACCTTCTGAGCCTATTTCTCTTTTGTCAGCAGTAATATTACATCATTAGTGGTTAAATCTAATGAAATCAAGAAACTGAAAAAAAAATCAGAGAACAAGAATAAAACAAATATCTGGGAACTGTAAAAAATGTTCACCCAGTTAAAAGAAATAATCATTTAAGTGACATGGAGGATTATAAAGCTTCATTGAATTTTTTCGTACACTAGACAGAGAGACCCAGGCACAACTGTTCGGAGCCCATCAAGGTCAATGAAAGACCCTGATGAGATGCAATAGTTGACTGAAGAAAAGCTTGAAGGAATGAAACCAAGTTTCACTTTCATCTGTTGTAAAACTTATAAAGGATAATGGGGTTTTTTTTGAGAAAATCAGAGAACTGGTCAACAGATTAATAGTGAGGACTTTTGAGGAAGAAACTTAGCCAATTCCGTGTAGAAAAGTGTTACCACAACTGTAACCAATGTACGCTTGATGAAACATAGCAGTTTTCATTTGCTAGAAAGATGCTTCCAATGTTTAGAGTGGAATGTGCTCAGTACACAGATACTAAGCCCATGGCTTAGGTTGGTGTTGTATAGTGATGCAACCTGGGCTGTAAAATGCAAAGAGAATAAAAGCCTAGGTAAAAAACAAGATCTAGAAAAAGAGCAAGAAAGATCCTCTGTGAAGAGGATCTGAATGAAGACAGGCAGACGGCTTTGCTACAGTCAAGGAGGAATGCTCGAGGAATCTTTCTGATTGGCAACAATAAGGATTTGTGATGGAGAAGCAGCTGGAAGCCAGACACTTTATCTTAGGGCAGCTAAGATAAATCTAGACACTTATAAAGAGACACCTTAATTGCTGTCCTTTAGGTCTTATCTGAAAATCCCAGAGAATATCAGATGTCTATTTACTATTTTAACTAAAAGGTGAGACTCCAAATAAAATATTTTGACAGATTCTGAGTAAAATGAAGATATCCGAATAAATGTTAAGACTAGGTTTAAGAAATTCCTCAGTCTGCTCACAAGTCAGAACATAGAAATCAGGCCCATATTTTTTAGTCTGAGATGTATTAATTATTAAAGCTTTATATATCCATGCTTTAATCCCCATTAGAATAATTAAAAGTATATCAATTACATGGCATTATGTGAAGTTACATACAAAATATTCTCAACAAAAGAGAGCCTTTTAAATGCTGTTACACCTAAATGTGATTAAAGTGTGATTTCTTCTGTCAGGACAGATGAAGAACAGCAAATTGCCCACAGTACTTGCAAAATGAACAGAAAAATGTGCTTATTGACTACCTAAATTGTTTTAGAGCAGATTGATGCATCTCAGTTATTTATGTGAATAAATATCAAGAGAATAAGCCTCTCATTTACAAGAACTCCCAAGTGGTAACTGCCTGGAACACAGAAAATAATCACAATATCTGTTCCCTACCCAACAGCATATAGATTAGATACAAGCATCTTTCTGGACATCATAGACAATAACATGCAGCTTGTAAAGTGTAGCATAAAAGCAATTTCTAAAGTTAGGGTCAGACTCTTCCACAAGAGTGAACATGAAAACAAGCAACACTTAGGGAGGCATGTTAAGTAAAATTGCAAAATTATTTTTAAGAACTACAGAAGCCATTTGAGTAATACGTTTCTGAAAGTACAGGAAAGAAACAGCAATCTTGATCTTCTTTTAAGAGAAGAAAAAGATTATGCTTGCCTTATTTCTGATTAGCACATTGGAAAAATAATTCTGCCTGTGTCATGACATAATGCTAGGCATTCATAGTACATAGGAAAGCTCATTTTGCCATCTGTTACAAAGCTTATCAAGTTCAGAATGGTATTGCATTATTAGCTAATCTATTAAAGGAATCACCACCATCCAGCAAATAGAAAAATGATTAGTTTTTAAAGCTATATTTTATCATTTAAACCAGAGCAGCAGTTGGGTTTTGTCTGCAATTACAACTAAGATGACTTCTGTCCTAATTAAAATACCTGCATGAGGTACATAAGGAATGAGCATCTGGAACATATCCCAGACATTTTATTATTTTACTGCTGAAAGATTTAGATTAATTTACCCTTGAATACTGAAGTCTTCAACTAGTATAGAAATGGATGGATAGCTGATTTAGTTGAAGATGTCCCTTCTGATTGCAGGGAGGTTGGACTGGACGACCTTTAAAGGTCCCTTCCATCCCAAACTATTCTATGATTCTGTGAATAGATGTATGGATAGACGAATGAATGGGTGGATGAATGAAATTCACATGACAGGGAATATCCAAAGAGCAGTACCAGGTTGCATAAGTAATAGTGAAAGAAAACTGATGGCAAGGCTGTTTTGTAAGCAGCCCTTTGCAAAGGCCAAGGTAGAGCCAGTCAGGGACAGTGGTGGGGCCTCTGTGATAGCATATTTAAGAAGAGGGGGGAAAAAAACCTACTGTACAGAAAAAAAACCCCTACTGAACAGCAGACCAGAAAGAAGTGAGACTATGTGAGTGAAATAACTCTGCAGACGCCAAGGTCAGTGAAGGAGTGGGAGATCATCCTTCAGCCTGTGGTGAAGACCATGGTAAGGCAGACTGTGTTGCTGCAGCCCATGGAAGTTGACGATGGAGCAGATATCCACCTACAGCCTATGGAGGATCCCATGTCGGAGCAGGTGGATGCACCCAAGAGAGGCTGTGACCCTCTGGCAAGCCTGAGCTGGAGCAGGCTCCTGGCAGAACCTGTGACCCAGTGGAAAGAAGAGCCCACTCTGTAGCAGGTTTGCTGGCAGGACTTGTGACACCATGGGGGACTCATGCTGAGGCAATCTGTTCCTAAAGGACTGCACCCCATGGAAAGGACATGTGCAAACAACCAGGCTGGAGCATTTAGTGAACTGTAGCCTGTAAGAAGGACTCATGCTGGAGAAGTTAATGGAGGACTGTCTCCCATGGGAGGGGCACCATGCTGGAGCAAGGGAAGAGTATGAGGAGTCCTCCCACTGAGAAGGAAGGAGTGGCAGAAACAATGTGTGATGAACTGACCGCAACACCCATTCCCTGTCCCCCTCACTGCTCTAGGGAAGAAGGTAGAGAAAATTGGGAGTGAAGTTGAGCCCAGGAAGAAGGGAGGGGTGGAGGAAAGGTGTTTTTAAGATTTAGTTTTAATTCTCATTAATCCACTGTGATTTGATTAGTATCAAATTAAGTTAATTTTTCCTGAGCTGAGTCTGTTTTTCCCATGACAGTAATTGGTGAGTGATCTCTTCCTGTCTTTATCTAGACCCACAAGTCTTTTGTTATATTTTCTCTCCTCTGTCCAGCAGAGGAGAGAGAGTCACAGAATGGCTTGGTGGACATGTGGCATTCAATCAGGGTCAACCCACCACACACTTATTAGAATTTCTAGTGTGTGCACTGCTTGTATTATCACAGTCTGCCAAACAGTAGCCTGATAAGTCTGTACAAGGACCTTTCCTACGGAGTGGGTATTTCACAGTATTCAACTACTTAAACTCTGGCTATTTTTTTTATTATTTTTTTTTTGCTGAGCCTGAGAAAAGTGCTAATTATTGAAGGGATAGATTTTTGTAGAAGCAGAAATTTTAGATACACAACAATATATACAGACACAAAAAACTCTTTAGATATAAATGGTCTTTGGTCTCAATATCAAAGGAATTGCATTCTTCCCACTACCCCAAGCGTCAGAGAAACAATTTTATAAAAACATTTAGAAATGGTTCAGTTTAAAATGTTTGCTATTGGACCTTTCCCGAAAAAAGAAACTTTTAGTTTGTCATGTCCCGCCCTGTCCATCCCTGGGGATGTGAGCAATCATTTTGACACAAGGTCTTCAGGGATGGGATTCCTCTTACATAACTTCAGTCATGTAAAATTAGAACAGCTAGTCTAAACTAGCTGCCTAAGCTCCCTTCCTAAGACGGCAATAGTGAGCAACAGGGGCACAGCGTGTCTTGTCCCATCTCTCAGTTACTGTTTTGGAATTGAGTAAACCACCCACCAGCAGCACACGGTTTCTTCAGGTGCACAGTTGAGGGAGCATACATTATGAGACAGCTCAAATTAGCTATCAAGTGTCCCTCTAAATGTATCAAATGATGTAGAGGAGACAGTTCTAATGTTTCATAAGATTTCAGGTATAAAGTTTCGTAGTCCTCACCTAAACACTAAAAATCACTAGCTGTTTAGTTGAATTGCTAAACAACTCAGTAGATTTCAGTGACTATGGCACATATTTGATTCTTGTTTCTCCACTGACTCCAGAAGAAATTATCAGAGACACTGTGTTATCATGGATTGTCATGGATATCATAGCTGCTGTGTTCTATTCCCTGATCATTCCTAAATTTGTTTTAGAAAACTGAAAGGAACTTCACAGAAAATGGTGCTCTGAATAAATAGATGACTGTCAGGTGAGGCAACCATATTTTATCACACACCATACCATAAGCTATAGTAAGTTGTAACAAAAGATAAAATTTTTAAAAAGCAACCAAAAAAAACCCCAAACAAACAAACAAACAAAAAACAACAGGAAGGGAAGCTGAAAAAAACCCTATTTACTTCAATCCCTGTAATTCCAACCCTGACATAAGCTTTTATGTGGGAGCACATGGACAGTACTTATTAAGAGAAAACACCGTTTCTGATGTCAGATGAAGGTGTACAGCCACTTCTGTAATACTCTCGTGTCAACGTAACTGTTTTCAACATAGCTTATTCAGGACAGTAGAGGAGAAATGACCATCTCTATTACTGGATGTCATCAAAACCGTATACATGTAAACAATTGTCTTATCATCTAATACTAGCTGAAACTGCCCTTGACATTTTTATTTTGACATTTTGAACACATAAGATATACAGTACTGCAAGTTAACCCCTTTGGTTGCTGACACTTTATGGGTTTAGCATATCATAGGTTACTAAGAAACACCTTGGGAAGCAGAATGCATTACATTTTTACACATGTTTACATTTGTTATAAAACTTTTTTTTATCATATTAATCACAGTTGTCTCTCAAATGTTCTATTTTAAAAGTGCCAATATATGTACTGATTCAAAAAATAATAAATTAATGTGCATATTTACTCTAATTCCTTGAGTCTTCAGCTGCTGCAATGTTACAGATCATAAGTTCTTCCTGTCACTAATACCTAATCACCCAGGTAATAATTTATACTGCAATATTGAGGTGAACACACCTTTTCCAATGCATCATTGCTGCAGATCTGTCACATATTTCATACACTTGTTGAAGGTTCAGGTCCCTGCCCTGTGTTTTCAAGCTCACTGAGGCATTAGGATAATTTTTTCTCCTCCTTTGTCCTCTAGAAGTCTAACTCTTGAATACACCAGACAGAACATGCCACCTTTCTTAAGAATTTTCTATGATAGCTCACTTTTTGAGTTATAGAAGACAAAAAAAAGTGACTGAGATAAAAGTATACTTTCATGAATGTTGAACAAAAATTATCCTTGATTTCTGTACAGTAAATTGTTTACTAATTTTATTAATAATTATTTGACTTAAATCTTGCTACTTTGCATATGGGAGTGAGGGTTTCTGTCTACATGCAAAAAGACCTAGGTTTGCAGAATTGCATTGCATACTGATGCACTAACCAGCACTGTGGTAAAAGACAGATTTTGGATAGCAATAGTTATAGGAGTTTCCTTAATGTATGAATCCACCAGCAAGTAATTTCTATGGTAAAAGTGGTGTAAAAGTTCCAGTATATATTTCCTGGATGTAAACAAATAAGAGTCCTTAAGGTATCAAGTTGCGGTATAGAAGTGTCTATGACAATGTAGTTGCCATATTAGTTTGAAAATATTTTTTTATCTGCTTGCTTATGAGAATGTTTATTATCACCTGACAACTCCTAAAGGCTGTATCAGACCAGAAATATAAAAGTTTAGGTTTTGACAAATGTGGAGTGTATATCCTTAGTTAAGACGTGTGACAACATTTAGAGTATATGTGTAGAATGACTAGCAATATGTTAGAATTCACTACCAAGTCCAAATTAACAGTGTATTTATTAGCTCCAAAACAAAGATTTGTTGCTCAGATTTCAAAGGTTCAATTCATAACCCATTTTTGGGCACCTTTTAACATTAACATGTTCCTTAACCACCATAACCAGTTGAATAAATTGCATGTTCAAAAAAAATCTTAGGTTTTTTTTATGTGAACTGATAAATATATCACTCTCATTTTATCACCTAAAGTACTTGCATAAACATGACTTCAGAAAGTAATGGCGTATTTTTATAGAGACATGCTTGTATGTTTTTTTTTATCTAAAGCTTCATCAACTGTAGAATTGCTACAGTAATACCCCAAATTATACTACTATAAACTGCTATAAACTTGTGTTCAATTTATGTGTGTGGAAATGCCTTTTTTCCAAGATTTTTGTTATGTATCTGTAGCAACATCACAGCACAATTTGTTTATTAATCACAGAATCACAGAATGGTAGGAGTTGGAGGGGATGTCTGGAGATAATTTAGCCCAACTTTCCTGTCAAAGTTGGTTCACCTACAGTAAGTTGCACAGGACGGTGACCAGGCAGGTCCTCCAGAGAAGGAGACTTCACAATGTCTCTGGGCAGCCTGTCCCAATGCTCTGTCACCCTGAAAGTGACGTTTTTCCTCAAGTTCAGCTTGAATTTCCCGTGTTCCAGTTTGTGCTTAATGCTCCTTGTCATGTTGCAGGGCATCACTGAAAAGAGCCTCTGTCCCCATCCTCTTGACACCTTCACTTTAGATATTTATAAATACAAATATATCAGAACATAGTGGCATTATTTCCTAGATGTAAGTCAGATATTTTGTTTTTTCTCTTTTAAACAGATTTGTGTTGAATAGCTGAAGAATATGAATTTCCAATCAGTGGAATCATAATAAGAAACTTATAACAGGAGGTGTTTTAATAATTTTACAGACAAATAACAAATTTTGGAAGAAATGATACAATTACGCTGATCAAATGTATTAAACAATCCAATAACGTCACAATTTTAATCTATCAAAATTACAGTGTTAAGATGAGCCAGAAAACCAGTTCTTTAGGTTTTAATGTGAGAAAGGTATTCTTGCTCTTTCCTGCATATTTTACTTAAAGTGTATTTTAGATTTTTATTAGCTTTGACTTTTAAATCAAGTTCTCACAAGTTACAACTGACAGGACAAGAGGAAATGGCCTTAAGTTACACCAGGAGAGGTTTAGGTTAGACATTAGGAAAAACTTCTACACTGAAGGAGTTGTCAAAGACTGTAACAGACTGCCCAGGGAAGTGGTTGAATCACTGTCCTTGGATGTATTTAAAAGCCATCTAGACATGGTGCGCAGGAACATGGTTTAGAAGTGAACATGGTAGAGTTAGATAATGGTTAGACTTGATGATCTTGAAGGTCTTTTCCAGCCATAACAATTCTATGATTCTATTCTTTCACATAGCAATCTTGCAAACTGCTAATTTGTCACAGAATTTTTTCATTTTACAGTGTCCTGTAGTTCAGAATTATGCACACATATTTAATGTTTAAAGCAGAATTCTTTCTGCTTACAATATGAACCTCTATTTCTTGTTAGGAAGATCATTTAAATAGGCTAGATTTGTTCTCCATGTGAAACTTCGTGTCACAGAGAGAAGTTCTGAACTTTTGATTCTCACCAACTGATAACCATGATTAAAACTGGAAAGGAGAGTTTTATCACAAAACTTGAATATCTTCAATCTAGTTCCATGCTGTGGGAAGAATATGTGTTTTGTGGAAATTTCAATTCCTTTATTTTGTCTTTTATAGCCTTTCAGATGTAGGAGAGTGAACATCTTAATTCAATAGAAAAAGTACACAGTAAGTAAGTTACTGGTGTGTTCTCTGGTGGGGGTTACAGACTTATTGTTTTGAACCTGTTTCAAGGTTCACTGTGTTTTTCAATATAACTGAATGAACATAGTTGATCAATGTAATTCAGAGCACATACTCTTGCCACTTTATCGCAAAACAGGCAGTGCATATTTACGTCAAACAAAAACTCACCAACATCATGATGCAGATAGAGGTCTGGTGATACTAACTTTCTAAGCCAATACAGCTGTATCATGCAAATTTATTTTCTCAGAAACAGCAAGTACGCCAATTTCAAATAAGACTTTCAGTAGATTAAAAAAGGACATGGCTGTGAAATAAAATTACCTGATTTCCTATTCGGAATGTAGTGTTATTAAAACAAACTGTAGAGTTAAACAGAGGGGAAGTGAGAACAACAATTGTTCTGAAGTCTAAAGTAGCTAAATCAAGATAGTTCATGCTATGACAATCTTCATTTGTAAGATATGCTGCCAAGAGGAAGAACACTTTTAAAATTACATTGTCCAATGGGAAGGGCAGAAAATGTCAATAGCCTTTCAAATAATTGAGTAAATGTTAGGAAAATTATCTGTGTAACTTTTTTGGATGTATAACAGTTCTTGGCTCCTTAATCTGTTCAATGTTAGAAGAAATCTCAGCTAAAGAGTTTCTATTGATCTAATTTTAATTAAGCACTCAACAGTTTCAAATAAATTGATATATTCTTTAGGGTTTTGGGAAGATGGAGAGTGAATAAAAGCTCTTAATATTCCTATCTGTATAGTTAATCTGAAAAGTTCATTTCCATCCCACAGGAAATTCTGGCATTGTAAAATCTATTTTTATTATTTGGATTGAAAAAAGAAAGTGTAGATGTTTCTTACTTCAGAGAAATTCAGAAAAAATAGTCACTTAAATATTACTGTGTTTTATTTTCATGAGTTTGCATTCCCATGTGATATAAATAGATTAGATATCAACTTCTAATATCAAAGCGATATTCAGTAGTAAAGTTCAAATAGAATATCTCTTACTAAAGTAAGTGTGCATTACTAACCTAAAACTAGAAGGTAATGCTGATACATTTTATGCTTTTCTTTTAAAAATATTATCAATACATGGTACTTCTCTATTTTCTGATTAGAAAAAAATGTCCCAGGCTTACTTATAGCAACCTTAATAGAATAATTGAAGAAAATGGAGATGTGTATGTACTTAGGGGTTATTTGTTTTCCCCCATTTTGAAATAACATTTTATGGAAATAGGGCTGATCACTGATATATTATTTTAGCAAGATTTTTATTCTGTTTTTTTTTTCTTTCAATATTGAATTTTTTTTCAGTGATCTGTGTGATTACAGGATCAGCAGGAGTATTTTTGTTTGCTCATCAGATGCAAACCCTTCTAGTCAGCTAGTGGAATCTGTTGATGTCAATGGAAGTTTTTCTATGTGAACCTGACTCATCTTCAGCAGAACTAGAATTATTTTTATTTTTTTTTTCTGTTAGTTACAAAGGTAATTGCTTTAAAGAGATTCAACAATGTCCTTATAAAGTTTTTACTAGAAAATAATCCCAACAAGTATTCATCTCAAGAAAAAAAAATTATACACAAAGTTGAAGGAAATTTCAACATGAAAATGCATAAAGTTCTTATTTTAAAAAGAAAAATTTGACTTTTATCTATATAGTTGACCTGAAATAATTTCAGAAAATACTCAGCTTTGCTCAGCCTGCATTTTCAGCTACATAGAGATTTCAGCTGAAAATATTTGTCCTTCTCTTTTTTTCAGTTGTCTCCAAATACTCTTAAAATAAAGAAGCTTGGCTTGCTTCCTTCTCATTTCAGTTCCCCCCTACCTTGCTCAAACTGTTGATCAAACAGTTTGCCTAACGTTTTGCATAGCAACTGTCTCTCCAGTGTCTGTAGCCACAGATGCAAATGCATGTGTTTCCATTATGCAGGCTGAAGAGCTGATAGCGTCCAAAGACACTTTTCCCATGAACATAGTTGATAAGCACATCTTATTTAGGAGGGAATTGATTGCAAAGTCCTTTGAGGCTAGTTCTCTTAGTTCTTTAGTTCATGTGATTATCACTCTCGCAAAGCAATTGGAAGCTGCTGAAGTGTAAAATGAGACTGATTCACCTCATAATTCTATTGCAGTCTGCTTGTTTTTCCTGTCTCTCAAGTTATTGGGGAAGAA
Organism: Mesitornis unicolor; assembly: GCF_000695765.1. Taxonomy (NCBI): domain Eukaryota; kingdom Metazoa; phylum Chordata; class Aves; order Mesitornithiformes; family Mesitornithidae; genus Mesitornis; species Mesitornis unicolor. The sequence goes on from NW_010157674.1 coordinate 18,083, forward strand.
TTAATTCCTCCTCAAGAATAATGACATTCTTAATCGTTACCAGAGGCCTGGGTTAAATGTGTTGTTAGATTTGGGTGCCACAGATGACTTGTCTTTTAGGAACAACAGATATTTGGAATATGGCTTGTGAAAAGTTTTGGTTTTAGAAGCTGTTTTCTATTTCATTGTTAACTATAATAGGAAGAGTATGCTATTCCAGTCCTCTGTTTCCCAGTAAGTTGCCCTTTGTAGTGTCATTCTGAGGTTATGATGTAGACTCAGATTCAGCATGGGCTCTTCTGGGCTTCAGTCTCTGGTTCAGCACACTAAGAGTTCTAGTAGGAATGCTTTCTTCCCCACTTGTAGAGAAAAAGCAGAGAGAAAAGCGGTTTCTATGATTGGACACAATATTAATTCACAAAGTATCTTCTGGGAATGTTCTTGAAGGCAAAAAGTTAAAATCTTTTGACAGAAACTAGACATTCAGTAGTTCGAAAAGCTAGTGTAGCAAGGTGGGAAAAAAACTACAACTTTTTCTTCTACAAGACTTTGGATTTTTAACTAAAACCATCCTTCTCTGTCCAGCTTAAAGGCTGACAGAAAGACACTCTAGAACAAGGATGCTTCTCTAGCTTGAAGTGCAGAAAAACAGATTTTTATTGCTTCCTTTGCATGACTATGAATCTTTCAATCACTGTTAAGAAAATTTCATGCTTCTAAGAAATTTTAACTTTATATCTACATTTGTTTGTCCTTATAGATAAGGGGTCAGCATACCTGCGCTGAATATTTCTGTGACTGTTTTCTGTGATTGCTTACTAATAAGAATGACCAGAATGAATACAGAGTTAAGGAACAACCTTATTTTTAAGGAAAAAATACAAATGACATCAGAGATGAGACTACCATCTAAATCTTACATATGTACTCTGAAGAATTTTGTAAAGTTAGATGACATTAGGATGGAAATTGCTGTCACCTGATTTTACAGTATTTGCTCTTACCTTTTGCTCAGTGGTCTAGTTCTTGAGCTACTCATTCAGGAAATGGTGTATGTGCATTGCAGCCTCTGCTTCAACCTAAGGATGACAGCTTTTTCTATCTGAACCTCAAAATTGTTGCTCTGACCAGGCCTATGCAATACTCTTTGTCAGGTCTTAATGAGCCCAGGGATGAAAATTAATGGGATGAGAATGAAAGAAACAAGAGGTAATCTTACTCTACTTGAGTTTTTGTGGCACTCACAAAGGAAATATTCTTTTTATTTCTTCTTTATTTTTTTTTGGCCATAGATAAAATGTGTATACATGCCATGAACCTGTATTTCAAAACAGTTTCTGCCCTTTTCTGTGTGCTTTAGCACATGTTAGTAAGGTTAAAATGTCTTCAGTGTCTTCAAGAGAAGTAGTAGGGAATATGTCAGTTATATACCCTGTTGATTTTGGATGTAGCAGGTATAGGTTCAATTTCTTTCAGGATGAACAGAGTCTGGAATGCAAGTATTCCACTTAGGAGACACTTTGAGGGGGAATTAGCTTGCATGTTATGATATCTAAATGTAAGACTCTACGTGTCTATAGATTAAGCTCCAATTGATCTTAATGGATCCTTAACAGTCAGTGTAATCTTGAGCTGACCCTGGCTATCTTTTGTCCTTGGGAAGAGTTGAATTGTTCTCCATGATTCCTTGGCTTTGCCTGTACTGGGAGCTTTGACACCTACCTCATTTGCAGAAAATGTCTGTTGTACTGCCTGGAAGTAGATGTTTGAATCTGAGCTGAATCCTGCCTTGTGTTTCTCTTTCTCCTCTTCCATTGCAGCTTTTAAAGATCCCAGGAACATCCCTATCAGTTCACCAGTCCATAGATATACAAACTGAGCAAATTATATCTGCTTTTGCAGATTTTAAGGTGTATCTACTCTTGAAGTGGGGATTAGTTTCTCTACTTTTTGGAATGTGAAGTTAGACATACTACATTGTGCTCCTTCTCTAAACCTATTTGTAAGACAGTGCATAAACTGAGTAAATCGCATTTGAATGACATGTTGTCTTTATAATTTTGTGCATCTTTAGCTCTGTTAGAATAGATCCAAAATTATTCTAGTAGCTTTAAGGCAAATTTTGCTGACTCCTTTAAATTTCCCTGCTGCCTCACCGTTCCCACACAATGTTTGCTTGATTGCATATTCTTCGTGGTTTGTCTCTCTTGTGTGAGGTCCTGCAAGCAATGTTAATAGACCATCCTTCCAAGAGGAATTTATGGATAATTTTCTTTGGTACCTGAAAGATTTATGATCAAAATATTAAACATGAATAGGAAACTGAACTAAACAAATCACTGCTTAATTCTACAGATGTATGCTGATTTATTTATATGTCAGTACAGCACTAAGAAACCACAGTTTTACTTCAGATTTCTGCTAACATATATAGGCAGGCAGCAATTTCAGCTCAAGGGATGCCGAGGATGCAAGGCACTCTTACATTCAGCTTACTATCAGTACCAAGTTCTTCTACAGTTTTTGATGAGGCTTTTGGGGACAGATCTAGAAAAGTTCGTGAGCTGTACTTGTCTGCAGTATTCAGACTATATTAGGAACTTCATTTCACCAAAGCAACACTTAAAGTATTGTTAGTGGGCCTCAGCAGGATAATCCAAATCACCTAAATCAGCAGTCTAGACTTCATAACTAGACAGTGGAGAGAGGTAAGCCCCTCTCAGGGTTGTTGAGTTAGCAAACTTTGGTTAGCAAACTTTTTCTCTCACTTGACTCCTTGGAGTGCACACACTTACTTCAGTGTTACTATGTACTAAGCAAGGGGCAGCTTACAGCCAGGCAAGAAATAGCAGCTGCAGTCTCAACTGAAAGCTTGGAGAATAACTGTTGGCTGGAACAGCATATAACCTGGTGGTTTGTGTGTTTTTTTGCATGAAAAAAATGCAGTAAGTATAGTAAAACCACATCTTTATTTTTGACCTTATTAACACAAGTTGTAAAAATTGGCAATACATAGAACTATCAAAATAAGGGATTATTTATTCCTTAATAATGCATTTTACACATTATTTTTTACTTCAGGAACAGCAGCAAATGCCACTGTTTCCTGGAGCTTATCTTCTTTCTCCTGTATGCTTATATACTTATAAAGGATTTTCTTATTCCTGTCAGCCTTCTCTGCCAGGTATAGTGCTTTCTCTGCATGCTTTACTGTGTTACCTAGGTGGTATTCCTGTTTCCTTCAGCACTTTATGGTTCTACTCATACACAGTGATGCACAAAATGATTCTGACAAACTATTAACAGACTTGTGAATGCTGCTAGCCTTGTCTGCTGTTCCTCCCTGTACATCTCTGTTTTAGTTGACTCATTTCCCGGTGTGTGAAAACTATACTCCAAACTCTCTCTCACAGTTAGTCTTTGTAGGGATCTCAGTTGTCAGAAAGCTCAATATTGTTTAGAAATTTTGAGCCTAGACTCTGTTAATTTTCAAGCATTCTCCTGTAAGTGACAACAAACTAACATCATACTCCAAAAGGCTCACTGCTTGTCAAGTTCTTTTTAAAAATATCCTCTAAATGTACTCTCAGGTTTTTTTTAACTCTTACCATTATTTTTAAGAAATAAAAATTTGACATTACATAAACTTACACAGTGATTTAAAGAGATACTGTTTTGACTAGGTATTTCTTCTGAAAAGGAATGCAAAAGCACGTAGTGTATAGTTCATGACACGAGTACTAAAATATTCTGCTTTTAGAGAGTGAGTGAAGCCATCAGATTTTTTGATGCTCAGTATTCTGCTGTTACCACCAACATTATGTCCAAAGCAGAATTAAGGTTTTTGCTTTCTCTGTTATAGTCACTTCCCTGTTATTGTGCATTTAGTTCATCTCAAAATGATGATCATGAATATCAGTGGTGTTTGAAAGCTTGCAGTGGTGATTAACAAAGGCCTGTTGCTATTCTGAAGTGCATTGAAGTATGTAATTATCTTATTTTTTTTCTCCAGATTGGAGCTGAGTTTTAAAATAAGAGTGGTTTTATTGAAAACTCAGCTTTGTGAAATGGTTAAGTTCTCCCCAAGCCAAAGACAAGTTCCAAAAACTGATAATATCATTAGAAGTGCTGGAGCTTAAACTATTAATAGGAGGACCTCAATGCTGACACTGCCTTTAAATGCATCCAAAGTCCTACAGTTTGTGATGACTTCACATTCATTTCAACTTGATATAAAAATATACAAATATCTTGGCTATGTTTATTCCCTGAGGGGACAACAAATTGAACATGAGCCTGAAATGCACCCTGGCATAAAAGCAGGCCAAAATCCTCCTTGACTGCATTAGGTAGAGCATTGCCAGCAGATCAAGGGAGAGAATCCTTCTCTACTCAGCACTGCTGAGACACATCTGGAGGGCTGTGTCCGGTCCTGAGCTTCCATTACAAGAAGGACATGAACTTACTGGATTGAGTTCAGCCACGGACCACAAAGATGATCAAGGAACAGGAGCAGCTGTCATATGAGTAGAGGCTGGGAGAGCTGAGTCTGTTCAGCCCAGAGAAGAGAAGCTTCAGGGGGCTTATGTGTGTAAAAAAAATCTTTGGGAGCATTAAGGAAGGTAGAGCCAGATTCTTCCCAGTGTTATCCAGTGACAAGTAAGAGGCAGTGGGGACAATTTTAAATATAGAAAATTCCACCTAAACATAAGAATTATTTTTTTCGACTGTGAATATGATAAAAACCTGGTAGAGGTTCCCCAGAGATGTTGTGGAATCTCCATCCTTGAAGACATGCAAAACCTGACTGGACACGGCCCTTAGAAACCCATGCTAGCTGATGTCTGAGCAGGCATGTTGGCCTAGACAACTTCCAGACATCCCTGACAACCCGAATGATTCAGTGATTCCATGTGTTTGTGGATGGCTGACAAACTAAAAGGAGGGAAAACAGTGTTAGTGACTACAGTAGTCTTAATGGCTTCAGCTTTTCTGCTGTGCAAGGTCACTTCTTCATGTGACCATCATGATGGCATTACATGCTAAACGCTAATTCCAACCTCAAGAATTTTTTGCTGCTTATGTCAGTATTCATTCAAATTCTTTTTGTCTCATTTTTAAAATTCTTTCCTATCATAGAAAGCTGTGCTGATAAGTATTTAGTCTAAAGAAGACAAAATAACAGGAAAAATGTCTTTGCAAACAATGTCTTTCCTAAGCAAAGTTCTACATGTTATAGCAAGTCATTCATGGGGATAGAATAGAATAGAATAGAATAGAATAGAACAGAACAGAACAGAACAGAACAGAACAGAATAAACTATTTCAATTGGAGGGGACCTACAACAATCACCTAGTCCAACTGCTTGACTAATTCAGGGCTGACCAAAAGCTAAAGCATGTTGTTAAGGGCATTGTCGAAATGCCTCTTTAATACTCACAGGCTTGGGGCATCAGTCACCTCTCTAGAAAGCCTATTCTAGTGTTTGTCCATCCTCTCAATAAAGAAATGCTTCCTAATGCCCAGTCTAAACCTCCCTTGAGGCAGCTTTGAACCATTCCCATGCATCCTATCACTGGATACCAGGGAGAAGAGATCAGCACCTCCCTCTCCACTTCCCTTCCTCAGGAAGCTGCAGAGAACAATGAGGTTGTCTCTCAGTTTCCTTTTCTCCAAAGTAGACAAGATCAAAGTCTTTAGCCACTCCTCACAGGATGTTTCTTCCAGCCCTTTCACCAGCTTTGTTCCCCTCCTTTGCATGCAATCAAGTACCTTCACATCCTTCTTAAATTGTGGGGCACAGAACTGGATATAGTATTCAAGGTGAGGCTGCACCAATGCTGAGTACAGCAAGATAATCACCTCTTGATCAGCTGGTTATGCTGTCCAACTGCTTGACTAATTCAGGGCTGACCAAAAGCTAAAGCATGTTGTTAAGGGCATTGTCGAAATGCCTCTTTAATACTCACAGGCTTGGGGCATCAGTCACCTCTCTAGAAAGCCTATTCTAGTGTTTGTCCATCCTCTCAATAAAGAAATGCTTCCTAATGCCCAGTCTAAACCTCCCTTGAGGCAGCTTTGAACCATTCCCATGCATCCTATCACTGGATACCAGGGAGAAGAGATCAGCACCTCCCTCTCCACTTCCCTTCCTCAGGAAGCTGCAGAGAACAATGAGGTTGTCTCTCAGTTTCCTTTTCTCCAAAGTAGACAAGATCAAAGTCTTTAGCCACTCCTCACAGGATGTTTCTTCCAGCCCTTTCACCAGCTTTGTTCCCCTCCTTTGCATGCAATCAAGTACCTTCACATCCTTCTTAAATTGTGGGGCACAGAACTGGATATAGTATTCAAGGTGAGGCTGCACCAATGCTGAGTACAGCAAGATAATCACCTCTTGATCAGCTGGTTATGCTGTGTTCAATTCATCCGAGGATGGCACACTGCTGATTTATATTGAGCCTGCTGCTTATCAGCACCCCCAGATCCCTTTCCACAGGGCTGATCTCCAGCTACTTCTCTCTTAATTTATACTTGTGCGTGACATTAGTCCATCCTAGGTGCAGAATCTGGCATTTCATCTTGTTAAATTTAATCCCATTATTCATAGCCCAATGCTCCAATCTATCTAGATCCCTCTGCAAGGCCTCCTGCCCCTCAAGAGGGTCAAGTGCACCTCCCAGTCAGGTAACATCAGCAAACTTGTTAATGGTGCATTCAAATCCTGCATCCAGATCACTGATAAATACATTGAACAGAACTGGCCCTAGAATTGAACCCTGAGGGATACTGCTGGTAACTGGTTACCAGCCAGATGTAGCCCCATTAACTACAACCCTTAGACCCTTGCTGTTCAGCCAGTTCTTCATCCACTGCACTGTAAAACCTCTCATCCTACAGCTGGACAACTTGTGCAGAAGGACGCTGTCAGAGACTGTGTCAAAACCCTTACTAAAATCCAGAAAAAGTGTCCCAACCACCTTTCCTTCATTAGATAAGATAATCTTTTTACCTGTAAGAGAACAATACATTGTTCAGTCCATAGTTTCCTCCATGCATAACATAAGCATCTTTGTTAGATTTCATATATTCTTTGGGTCAAGTTATTAACATATGTATAGTTTAAAATATTCATCGCGGGGAACCACATGGGGTTAGCAAGCAGATTTATACAAGTGCTCTTCAGAATAAGAAAAAATATTACAAAAGACATAAATGCTGCAGTATTATCTCTGTAAATAATAACGATATTATAAAAGAAGAAAGAAAAGATGATAAAATATTTTTTGTTGGCTGCCTGCATTCACCTGGTGGAGAAGCTGATATTAGGTCTCCATGGTATAGTAATCTTCCTTTAAAATATAGAATATTCAGAAATAATAAATCAAGTTACATTTTATCAGCTGAAGTTCTTAGTGCATACTGACTCTGACTTACATCTATTGACATAAAAAAAAGATTATGTCAACAGCACTTCTTAAAGGTGTCTATCCATCCATTTTTTGCTTTGTTCATCCTGTTCAGGATTGACAGCTGAATTGATACTGTTCTGTGAAGAAAGTCAAACCCCTGAGCTCTAATTTCCATTAGTGCTTAATAAGATTTTACTTCCAAACCAGAGGAACTTTTAACAAGGACATGTAGTGATAGGATGACGGATAGTGGTTTCAAACTGAAAGAGGGTAGATTTAGATTACATAGCAAGAAGAAATACTTTACTCTGAGAGTAGTCATACACTGGAGCAGGTTTCCCAGAGAAGTTGTGGATGCTCCATCTGTGGAAGTGTTGAAGCACAGGTTGGATGGAGCTTTGAGCAGCCTGTTTTAGTGGAAGGTGTCTCTGCCTGGGGTGGACTAGATAATCTGTACAGTCCATTCCAACCCAAACCATTCAATGATTCTATGACTCTACTGAAACATGTTAACTCTCTTTAACCTTAATAGTACAGGAAAATAAACTGCAAATAGATCAGTGATAAACACCCATGCCTGAATGCTTAAAATGGAAGGATTAAATGGGCAGAAGCAGAACTGTTACATGATACCATTATATAATTTAGAGCATACACCATAGTAAACTGCTATTGGTTGAGGTGAAGGTATAGGAACTATAACTTTCTGAGATGCAGTATAGCTTTCCTCAGTACTTGTAAAGACATACTAATGAATAGAGTATGAAAATATTATATGAGTAATAATTTCAATAAGGTAGTTTCTGTAATTCTATAGTGGTGGAATTTAATTCAAAACCCATTTCTTGCTGAAGAATTGGCTTCCAAAAGACTGTCTTCCATTTTTTATGAGTGGTAGCTATGTCTTATGTTTACAGGGGAATTCTCAGAAATGTAAATAAAATGTAATCTGGTATAGCTTTAGTAAATCCCAATAACAGTGTCAAATAGGACAACTAGGAGGCAGCAAATCCTATTTTAGTTGAACATTATATCTGAAAGATTTCAGCCTTCCCAGTTCAATCACCTTTGCTTTTTGTCTTCTTTACATTATTTTCTTTGATTGCTAATCTTGAAGAATCTGATTGTTGCATTGTTGTTTATAGCTTCGCTTTCTACCCTTCTCTGCTTTTCTTTGTCACAAGCTTATAAAACAAAGTGCTATAACTGGCTCTGTCTGAAAAAAGAAAGATCAGAATATTCAGCCTGTGCACACCAGATATCGATTACTTCTCTTATTTGCAAAGAGGAAAGCAGAGATCAGTTCTGTAAATCTCTTCAAAGCACTACAAAAATCGTCAGCAATGTTTTTTCAAGATGCTATCATGGTTCTTCACATCACCCCAAATTAACTTTTTTTTTTTTTATGCTTGAGGCCTTTTTTTGATGCTAAGGCTTTGTAATCCTAGCATTGTGCAACTCAGTGGAAAGAAGTGCCTGCCTTCCAACCTCCTAATACAAATACCACCAGTATCATCCTTTTAAACACTTTGCAGTTACCAGTGTATTAATACATACTGCACTACTTATTCATTAGTGCTTCAGCATCTTATATATGACCATTTTAATAATAGGGTAACTTCACTATATGTTTGTAAGGGATTTTAAAAGTCTGACTGCTTGCAATATTAGCATTCATGAGATGAACTAAAATTTACTAAGGATTCTATATTTTTTTTTCTCTTACATGCTTTTTTCTTCCCTTGAGGAGGATTATATTATTACCAGAGTGAAAACAAGATATCAGTTACCATAAGACTTTTACATTCCAGTACAGCCAGTTATTTAGGGCTAGTAGTATGAGACAGTGTACAGGAACCAGACTGACAGATGCAACCAGTCTGGGCAATATCATTCAAGAAGATCATGAATTAATAGGTAATATTTACAGTAGGAGCAAGGCTTTCCTTGAACAGTTTTTGAAGCCAGTCCACAAATTCACTATTACCTAGATAAAATAATTTCAACTTATGTTGTTTATTAAACAATTTTCATTGTGCAAAGCATGACTAGCTCTGAATAGATGGGGTTTAGTTCTAGCAGAATAAGGTAAATATACTCCTTTACCTAGTTGGTACCTGTTAGTATTCTTTTAAACACACGCTGCCGTAAATTTAAATTATTTTAATTAAAAAGGTTACATATTTGTAACTTTGAACTCAATAAGAGTTCCACATACTTATCTTAAATTCAATTTATGGTTATTTTTAATTTCTTTTCCTTTTTTCCTACTCCTTCCTATCCTATCTTACTTTCTCAGATCTTTCTTCAGCTCTTCCTTTCCTGCCTTCTTTTTCAGCCTGATTACTTAAGAACAGATCACGTGATTGTGCTGTTTGCCACCACCCACAAGTCAGCTTCTCATAACCTTAGAACACAGGCTAATTTCAATCCTAGTAGACAGAGGCATAGAAATCTTAAAGTTCCCAAGATGTTAAAACTTTCATGAGCCCTTGCGGGTGTTTAGAGAAGAGGCACACCACACTGTTCTTCTGTTGAGCAGTGTTACAAGGTGAATAACTTCAACAGCTATCTACTTGTCTGGTTAACCAGGAAAGGCTGGCCTTGCAACGTAGCTAGATCTTCAAGAGAAAAATTGGTACATGCTGCCTCTTGCTTATATGGCATTCATGTAAAATAAGAGAGAAATGAGAAAATAGGTATGGTCTAGGGTACTCATAGATGAAACTATGATATATTGCAGATAAAGGTCCTCAGCATGGGCACCCTGTGAGAATTAAAATGTTGAGCTGCTGCAGTAATACAGAAGTAAAGAAGGAAATGAGGTTGGAGTGTCATGAGGGGTACTGAGTGGAGCAGAGTCTGCTTGAATAAAGTGACACAAGGGATAAAGGGCATTAAGATGATAATTCCACTGTTAGTTGAATAGTTTGCTTTGACTTCTTTTCCTAAAAAACTGTGGCCTGCCCAAGTGCACTTTTCTGTCATATGATAACATTTTAATGAGTCATTTCAGGGATTAATTCTGTCTATTCTTTTTCTTCTCAAAAGTATCTTCTGTCCTGCTCAGTCTGACCTCTTTTTCAGATAATATCTTTCCATATCAGAGATATGTGACTGATATTTTCACTTGGGGAAATACATGGATGTTGGATGTTGAGGAGTATAACTTAGTTTTACAATTAACTTATATAAATTTCAGAGCAAAACAACTTCATTAAAAAAAGAATATTACATTTATTAAAGTTTATTTAAGGTTTTGCTTGGTTTGTGATTGTTTTGGGGGTTTTTATTTGTTTCTGTGTTGATGGGGTTTTTTGTTTGTTTGCTTGTTTTTAAATTAATGTCTTTGCTGATTTCAACTAGGATAAACTGTTCTAAAAATGTACCTGGCTGCTTTCTTTAACTGTCTGTCTTATGCAAACATAGAGAACAGTCACTCCATTCGCATACACTGTGTGTTGTCAACCATTGCAATTTGTATGCTGCTCTGTCCTGACCTTCACATGACATACAGTTAATAACTTACATTAGCATTTCACCGGTACAGTCAGACTCTGTGCACAGTATCATCTCATGGGACCTGGTCTGTGTGTCAGCCTTGTCTCATCAGGACATACTCCCATCTTTGTTCAGATTCTTGGAGGCCACTCAGAACAGTAGGTCCTGGACTTCTTGGTCTTAAACCCACAGACAAAAACTGTAATATTGGATAAATGGTGAATCTATCAGATGAGAAATTAGAGATCAGTGTTTGCCAGATAAGTGTTTGTTCTCCATGTGTTGAAAAAGCAATACCCCCAATAACATGGTCTCACTGATGATTTCCCTGGGGTACTATGCGTCTACATGGTCTCTAAACAAGGTCTGACGTAATGACTGCAGTCTAACCCACACACCACCCTGCCACGTATGTTGCATCTGTCCTTGAGTGGGACTTGCTCCAGAAAAAGAGCAGATTGAACCTCTTCCTGTGCGTACGGAACTATTTATGTCAGTGTGCTTATTACAACATTAAGCTCATGTGCTTAAAAACACACCAGCCCCAGAGAAAACCAAACACACCGATCATTATCTACCCCCTATAGCATGCATTTTTGCACCTGAGAGAGAAACATTACTGGACAATCAGATAAACCTCTAAGGCAGAGGAAGTTCACTGAATGATCTCTCTTCTTAGAAGGACTGCTGTGACAGTGCTCTTTGAAAACCAGAATCAGAGAGCCAAAAAGGAAAGCCACACTCTGCTTTGGACCTTGGAGAAGTTCCAGGAATTCTTCCCCTCTCTTATTTTAGGTTTTTTAAAGGCATGTTTCAAGGAAACTGATGGACTTTGTTGTGTGCTTCCGCTCTACAAAGGTTATTCTAGCTGGGTTTCCAGAGCAATGAAAAAAGTCTGGGCTTGCTAACTCTATACAAATATCTTGATACCTGGTTGAACTATAAAAGACCTGGCACCTCTCCTCATAAAAGCCTTACTGTTGCATGTGGAGATTGCAGATCAGAACTTCCTCACTTTAGAGCTGGCAGGCAGCAAGGACTGACCCACTCCAAGTCTTTCTCTCCTGAAAGCCGAGAAAAGAAATCAAGTTCACCCAAGGTTTATCTTATGTTTCACTTGTTAATGTAAGATACTGCTCTTCTAGTAGGAAATGTCACATTATAATTGTATCAGAAGGTTGTGAGGTGTATTATTGTTGGTGTTAGTTGGCTGATTCTTTCTGTGGTGAGTTTGTTGGTTTTTTTTTTTAAATACTCTCATATTAATCTGCTGTTGGCAAGAGCAGCAGAATTTAATTCTTCCAGAAGGATATTACAGTGTTCTAATTTCATTTTGATTATCAGCACAACTCCACCCCTCCTTACATTTCATCACAATGCTAACAATAATGTTACACCTTCTCATGCTCTTCACCTGCCTCTTTCCCTCCTCTTAACTGCTCTTAGTGGCTTTCGTGTCTGCCCTTTGACTCAACATTTTCTCACTCCAGCCTACCCCACATTCTTAGAACTCCCTCTAGCTCAATTACAAAAGCCCATCTTCTCTTTCCTCCTTCACAGTCTGCCTGCCATAGGCTACATTTTCAGAAAAGACAGAATACAGAGAAGACAACGTACACTGAGAGAGAACTTTTATTTCAGTTTTTGTTTTAAAAATATTTGTGTTTGTGGCTTTTTTATTTATTTCAGAAGTGGTAGTTCTTTAAGAATAACCAGATTAAAGTGATTGGGAAAATATGCCATGAGACACAAAAATTTGTGTTTTTCATGTACATCTAGCTCTTTGCTTCTTGCTCTGATTTTATGCTCTGATTATATACTTATTCTAAAACTCCACTTTTGTGAAACTGGGGATGCTCTGCAATTAACTGGTACTGCTTAAAGAGCAGTGGTACAGATTGCGGTTTTGCCCTGGCACAGGTCCACTGTCTAGGCAGGCATTAGTTTGTTGTGCTTATATCCATTCAATTCCATATTCTTGAGAGGTCTCACGTTGTGAGTGGCGTTGGTCACTCTTTGCAGCACTGTGACTTTCAGGAACACACTTTTAAAACGTCTGTCACAATTTTTCAAAGGTTTGAGTGTTAACATGTGTTCTGCATGGAGACCACTGATCCGTGGGATCTCTGATTTCCTAATTAGATGTAATATGAGAACATGGCAGAAGAGTAAGAAATACGCAAATTCTTTAAGACTTTGGAAAATAGACTTTCAGGGAAAAAACATCTGACAATCTGTGAAAAACAGTGGCCTGTCTCATGCCATTCTTACTTATGATTCTCAGCTGCAAGTGGTAGAATCACAGAATAGTTTGCATTGGAATGGACATAATGATAATTTAGTTCCAACCCCCTGCCATGGGCAGGGACACCTTCCACTAGACTAAGTTGCTCAAAGCCCCATCCAACCTGGTCTTGAACACTGCCAGGGAGAGGTCATCCACAACTTCTCTGGGAAACTATTCCAGTGTCTTACTATTCCCACAGTGAATAATTTCTTTATGTCTAGTCTAAATCTTCTATATCTTATATCTTCTATAAGTTTTATACTTCTTTTACACATACGTAAGCAAAATAATTTTGCAATTCAAATAGCAGGCTCAAAGCTTTTATTTTCCAAAAACAAAAAAAGAAAAAATGACATTTGCTACTCATAGGAATTATGTCATATGTTGTCCTGAGGGTGCTGAATATCTCTATTTTTATTATAACTGAGGTTTCCTGGCCTTTTTTACATAGTGTTTTATAGCTCTGGAAATATCCTTTGTGTATTTGCACTCTACAGAACTGTGTCAGAGATTATTAAATCAGCAATCTTAAAAAAGTTAATCTCAGAGATTTGAATTCTTACTGTTTTTTCCATAGCTCAAAACTAGAAACTTACAAACATGCAATAAAAACACTGAAAACCAAAAAACCCTAACATGAAAGATGAAAATGAAGATGGTTATGTGAACGACTAAATGAATTCTATTTAAGAAAAATAAATTAAACTAGGGGAATTTAAGAAGAGGTCCAAGATGCAAACAAAGAAATCATACCTTGAAAAAATTTTGGAAATGGCAAAAGGGTTTTTAAATCTGACTGTTTGTCATCCTATCACATCTTTTTCTTCTTAAAATATCTTTAAATTATGCAAATGAGCAGATCGATTTCAAAGCATCTTTCTGATTCATTATTAAACACATTACCTGTGTTACATACAGAAACCTGGTGATGGAGTATGAACACCTGGTGGTAATCATGACATCCACTTCACACTTGCTTACATGCTTGATTTCTGGATACCGAGTATGATACCTCAGATGGTGACTCTGTAGTGTACCAAACTTCATTACAAACCATGAATGAGTTAACTTGGATACAGCAAAGACAGGCATAAAAGAAATTCTTCTTTTTCATGAAGTATAACTAAACTCTAAAAAAATAAAGATAGAATCAAAAAGAAGTAGAAAAATTAATTAAGTTTTCATCACTAAAGTGTAATTGTTTGGTTATGACTTCTTGGTCTATAAATCTCCTTCTAAACTGACAGCAGCAGGAGACTGGAATTACTTTATACTCCTTAAAAACTCTATTAAAAAGTACATTTTCTTATATTTTCCAAAGGAAGTACAGAAGGAGAATTAGGCACCTCAACATGGAGTACATAAAATTGCGTAAGTCCAGCAACAGAAATTCCCTGATATCTATATTCTGTAGTACAAATGTACTTTTCACTTACATGCTTTCTATGTGTTCCCCCTTATCTACCATTTTCCTGGCCACATGGCTTGTACTCCTGACAGCTTAGTTGCTCTGACACAAAATAAGAGGTTTCTGTTCTTAGCATACCCTTAGCATACATAGTGTTTAGAGCAACTTTTACAGGAGACTCATTTTAATAAAACATAATGAGAAGGGGACAGATACTAGGGATCTTGTTTGAGGGGCAAGGGTTCTAAATAACAAAGCATTAAACAAGAGAAGGTCATTATTAGTCCTATCAGTATTGAAGGATTTGAGCTGCTGTTTACCTAAAGGAGAACCACAATAAGTATCCTGCAGGAGACCAGTAAGTGGTTGTGTCCCCAGTACAAGCATTTATAAACATGAAGTTAATAACTTTAGTTGCCCCACATGTCATCCAGGACAAGCAGGGACATGCCTGCATTACAAAGTCTGCATAAGAGACTATGTTCTAGCAATACACAGTTCTTTAGACATAACTTAATCACGCCCTGGAGCTTAGCTATATATTTAGGTGCTTAATGACAAATTTACTTATTGCAACCTCTACAGATGTGCATGTGTGGTATAATGATAATATAAAAGTCTAACTTGTCTCTTTCTAAGATATCTATCGCTTTGTATGCACCTGTTCTCTAAAAGAAAGCAATGCTATGTTTTTGATACCGAGGTTAAAAAAAATATATGGGATATGTGCATCCTAAATTCCCATCTGTTCTTATATTTAATTTTCTTTCCATACCACCAAATACATGGAGGACTAACTGACCTAGAAGAGAACAAAGTGGGCTTATTTCTGGGAATTTAAGTTCATCAAGGGCAATAGAAAATGTCACAAAATACTGTTTCATAAAGCCTCTTCGTACATGTGTATGTCTCAAATACCAAGAAATTTCTGTCTTCTTACAGACCATTCCAGTGCACTTGTTGCAAAATAACAATTTGTTTAGCATTAACATCTGCATCACAGACTCCAGAAATAGCCAGACACACTTATTTCTTCATTTACTGAGAAATCCTGTTGCATTAATGAAGCTGTTGGCCTCAGGTAATAGCGAGAGTCAGATTGATGAAATCAATGTATTTCGGTTATAGTAAAATTTGCAGAAAACTTTGAAATCAGACATTTTATAAGACTTCTATAATATGATCCTGTGCTTCTTACATTCATAATGGTATATTTCAATCCTGATATTTTTAAAATATCTGTATTTTTTCATAATGTGTTTGAATCCTTCCTGTGATACAATCCAGAATATGGTCAGATGTGAACAATGCTGAAGCCATCTCTACCCAAACAGAACCCTGTACTGCTTCAACCTATGCAAAATTTCTGCTTCTCTCTCTGTACCTTTAAAGGTAATTAGAAAATAAACAAACAAACTAAACCAGCTGTGTTTTGATAATTTTCTCCTTTTCTCACCTTTTTTAGAGTGCTAATTGATGGCCTGAAAACTAAAGCAATCTTTTTACTCTGCTGCTTCCACTATCACACAATTTATTTTACTGCTAGTATTGTATTTTGAAGAGAAAGGTTTTAATGCTTTATTGTTAAGTTTCCAACATTAAAGGGTAAGATTCAAAAGTCTGATGTTTCTGAAGAACTCTAAACTCTCTGTTTGGAAAATGCTTGGCTTGGTTCCTATACACTTTTGTTTAGAGCTTTGTCAAATGAAAAACAAATTAGCATTCAAAAAGGTTTTTTGTGGAGCATTAACATAATAGTTCCTGAGTATTATAAAAGAACTGCCCAGATTTCTTAGACAAGAAATAAAATATAGTCTTGGTAAATTATTATAGCAGAGCTGAAGAGTTGATCAAGTCTCCTCAGGATCAATTTATTAGTTCATATTGGAAATATTCTCTTATTCTCTCTTTTCCAATAGCCATTATAGATGTACTCAAACTGTATTTTCCTTTTCCTTTGAAAAAAAACAGGCGAAACACAGTATTTTGAATTAAGCATAACATTACCAAGGCCATACTTACACCTTAATGAGAGAGGCAGTCAACTCAGCTCAGTAATGGTGCTAACTGTGCTGCTACTTCGTAATAATCTCTCACACTCATACAAATAAGAGGAACCAGGACTGCGTAAGACTTAAAAACAAGGCAAAGGGTTTGTAGGCTACTAAGAGTCTGAATGTGGTCAATCTGTTTCAACATGCTGGAGACTATGATCACAGATTTTGAAGGATGAAATTAGCTGATAAATGACAGAAAAGATTAGTCTGAAATATTTATTATCTCTGGTGCTAACAATTACTCCGTCTATATTAATTGTTACAGTCGCTTCTGTACCAGATGGTCCATTGCTGTCATGGATTTATCCCAATTATGTATTTGAGGATTGGATGAAAACATTTTATTTTTTTTTACTAGTTGATCACTATTATGTTTTTGCTTTTAATTGCATGTAAGTAAATGATCTGTCATTAATAAATAAGTACACAAAGGTCTTGCTAGATTATAAGCAAAGACAGATACGATGGATTTTTTTTAAAATAGCGCTGAAAACTGAGGTCCTATTAATGCCAGTGTTTACCTCAGCTTTAAAAAATAAATTCTGATGCCCTGTTGCTAAGACTGTAAACCAGTTGCTAGAGGTGAACGTCACTGGTAGGTGTAATAGTTTATCATCTTCCCAAAGCTAGGTGTTTTGGGGAATACCCTGGCTAAAATACTGCCATAAGCATATTGTGTTTTGGCCTAATGCCAGTACAGGTATTGTAAGTTCCCCTTTGCTACACATTGACTGCCTGAAGGAAAGCTGCTCCAGGGCTGATACATCCCCCAAGCACAGTGATACGGCAGCTCAGCTCAGCCCCCTGACTACCTCCAGCCTTATCATACCGAGTCACTCATGCCAAAAGCAAGTGCCCTTGGAAGAAGGTAGAAAAGAAGGGACTCTGTAATTCAACAAAAACGTGGTAGGGAAGGAGGCTGGATGGATTGCCACAAGAGTGATTGCTACTCAACAAGCTGAGACACCCCTCAAAGTTTAGGTTTTCAGTCAGCTATCTAATTGCAACCATATGGCAGTTTATAATTTGCAAATTTTTTATTGGTCTCTTTAAAAAAGTGTCAGTTTACTTGCTGTTATATAGCTAAAAGCTTCCAACACAGACTTTTTATTAACCAGAACATAAGAACATGGCACAGAATGTGCGAGATAAGGAGATCAAGCTCTGTGCAGCTTAAAGAGTGTGATGAAAGGTGGGATCATCTGTTCTACATACATATGTACATTCAAAGGGTATACTGGGGAGTATAAAAAGAGATAGTTACATTGGAGTTAAAAGAATTGGAAACTAAAAACAGGGAGGGAGGTGGATGGGAAGCAAGACAGAGAGCAGGATGCCTCCTGTCAAAGGAAGTGCACTGAGCACAGACAAGAAGGTAAGTGCAAAATGAAAACAAAACATGCTGTTTGTAGGAGCAAAGAAAAAGAAAAATGACAGAAAAAAAGAAAAAGAAAACAGAGTGGGAAGAGATGATGTGGGCATATACAGAATGGGAAAAGGATGGAAGACTTAAAGCTGAAGGGAAATAAGTAAAGAAATGGCAAAGACATTTGTACTTGTTACTTCTTTTTGGTCAAAGTATTTTTTCTCTGATTTAGAAAAAAAGAAAAAGCGCCAGAAGGCCAAAGTCATCGGACAAGTTGTCTAGCAAGAATTGTCTTTTGGAAGGAATATAAAATCTTGGCAATTAGGCCTTGACCAGAGCCCTTACTGCAACAGGCAAACAGACTGTGGAGGCATTCAGTATTCTTCAGTCCATTTTTATCTAAAATGAATCAATTGCATTTTCAAGACACTAACAAAGTTTGCAGGAAAACAATCTCACTGTTCTTTCTACAGAGAGCTCTGTGATTACTGTTCCAGGCGGGGTTAAGCTCACTGTGAATATTTAAATAAAGGAGTTATTGAATAGCTACAACTTGCTGCTTTTTCCCCTGGCTTATGCTTACCTCAGAATGTTCATCTGCTGCAGTAACTTAGGCTGGAAAGAGTTCAGCAAAGGCAAGAAATGTGAATGAACATTAACTGCCTGCTAAACAAAGTGATGATTCATGAATAAATAAACAGGCATGGTTTTAAAGGTCACTAGACCCAGTTAAACTGCATGTCTAACACTTGCATATCTGGCACACACAATCTGCAGAATTGCCATAAGGCAATTACTTGGGTATTCATCAGTATGAATAATTCTGGTCCTGTATAGCACATAGCCCTACCAAATTACATAAAGAAAATGACATACAGTCTCAGGTCCATAGTCATTGGTTTTATTACACAACTTCCACCTCTTACAGAAATTCAGACACTCCCTATATCTTCTAACCACTCTTAGGAGATACAAATTATTCCTAGAACCAAGCAAGACTCTCTTTTCCAGCAAAGGCATAGGTTTGTAATTTTATAGAATGCACTCATGGGTCACTTTTGGCTTTCAGCCTGGTGCATTAAGATGATTTTAGCATTGTATTCAGTAATGCTTTGTTATTTTAATTGAGGTATTAATTTCTTTTTCTTTGTTTTCCTTTTTTGCTGCTTCTATCTGTGGCACTTAGAATGTCAAGACAGATCGCCTCAAGAAAAATAAAGGGCTTTATTGTATTCTGTCTCTCTAACATTTGTGCTTTCAACACATAATAAATATTCAGATGTGTTTGCTGTCATTAGCTAGAATGAGAAGACTGTCACTGTGAGAAAGAAGACCTCTTTAATAACAGCAGGGCCAAGCTTCCCTTAATATTATGGAGCTAAGAAATGCAATATTTCATCAAGATCTTTTACAAAAGTCTGACAACCCAGGGTAGGGATGTTTTAATGTGTGTGCTCTTGGAGTCCTTCCTT
Source organism: Mesitornis unicolor (assembly GCF_000695765.1). Lineage (NCBI taxonomy): Eukaryota > Metazoa > Chordata > Aves > Mesitornithiformes > Mesitornithidae > Mesitornis > Mesitornis unicolor. The sequence continues at coordinate 37,563 of NW_010157674.1, forward strand.
AGGATCATTCCCAGAACTCTTGAGCACAATATGCACATAACATTAATTCTTTCATGGGTTATAGAATGTTATTTGTTATTAGGACTTATACAGCTCCTGGAAAGCATCCTTTAGTTTTAGATACCTAAAATAGATGAGGGAAGCCAAGGTCACATCCAAGGTGGGATGGTTATTCGCACTCTACGCCACTTCTCATCTGCTGTTAAGATTACAATACCTCTTTTTTAAATAAAGAAGGAGAAGCCACTCTTAGAGTGAGCTCAGAAAAAAATATCGTAGGGCTTTCAAGCTATGATGGCCTATTATTACTTGCTTTAGTTTTGTTCCTTTGTCTGGGGAGTCAATGTGGGCCACAGGAACCCAGAAACTAGCGTTAGTTTGCGGTTTACTAGATGAGTTATTTTCTTTTTTGCTAGCCCCATCTGTAAAATGCAGATTTTGGTCATAGTGACTGCTCCTTGAAAAAATATCTTAAAGTGGTTTGCAAAAAAAATTACATATCAATCTATGTTAGGAATTTGTACAGCTCAAAAATTATGCAGATACATTCCAAGTCAAACACTGAGTGCTACTATTTTTGCTAAACTTCACGGTTATTTTTAAATATTGCTTTGTTGTGGTTTTTTTAATCCACGTTTATTAAATATTTTATTTTGCAAATCTATTATGATTTAAAGTTATTAAGAGTTTTTAAATGTTAACATAGTCCCTTAGTAACTAGACAACATTCAGTTATCATCCTTAAAAAATATTTAATACTTCATGATAAATGCTGTATTGCCTTTTCTTCTGCATTAACAAAATATTATTCATATTTTTCTTCTGTCTTCTAATTACCACTACTAGCGCAGAAAAGAGAGATAATCAAATTAGTGGATATAACTGTATTGTACATGCAGCTTAATTCAGCATCAAGGTCATACTCTTAAAAGCAAGGCTGCAAATTGAAATAGCAAGGTATAAAAGTAGTCCATATTTTTGTCCATGATTTCACTGTACTAAAAATGCACCAAATTATATATTTATAGAAATAAACAACAAAAAAAACAACTAAATTTATTTTTCCCAACCTGCTACTTTTATCTTCTCTCCCCCTTTTCACCTGGCAAAATTCCTTTAGGATACAAGATACTGTACTGCATATATTTATTTCCCCAGAGAGAAACTGAAGAAAAAAACATGTGGCAGATGTTAGTCACATTACCTACTTTACTACTGGAACACCTTCAGAAACTATGGTGAGAAGCATGATATAAATAATCTATATAGAACAGAATCCTGAAACCTTTCCTCTGAGAAAATGATAATTTATTTCAATTAGACTGTTACGTGAGTAATGATTAATATGGGCTGATTCCCAGATTACAGATATTTTTAGTCTATTTTTAAATAAGCATAATACCTTTGTCATGTTATTCCTACACTTGCTCCAAAGAGCTTCTTATTTTCTTTAAAAAGTGATTTTATTAAGTAAAATGTAGATCATAAATAGCAGTATCACAGGTAGCAAAAGACCTGGAAGTAGTACTAGAAAACAGCTAAATTAATAGGCAAAATGCTTATTATAAATTCATATTACCTATTGGTCAGAATGTGGTCAGCACAGTGGAATAGCTGTACCAGGTCAGACCCAAAGGGCCATCCAGCTGAGAATCATCTCTCTGCTCAGTCTGAAGATACAGTGAAAGATATGTTAAGCAAAAAAAATTTCTGTTCTCCCTCCACTCCTGTGATTATGGATCTGTTTTGGCTTCCTCTTCATTTTTCTCTTCTCTAGATAGAAGAGTCTTAACTCACTCTGTGTGCCTCAGGTTTTCTCCATTTGGAAACAAGTCCACATTTTTAACAATTTTTGTTGTTTTAATAATTTTGCTAATAATTTCCAAATCTACTATATCCTTTGGGAGGATAATGGGATAGGGACCAAGACTGCAGTTTTAAGGGTAATCCACTTATTCAATGAAGCATTATCTTCTCTGTTTTATTACTTTTTTACCTATCAGTTACTAACCTTTGATCTGCTTTTTTTGTCTGCTATTTAGCATAGGACTGACATTATTGTGGAACTAACTCATTATCTTGAGATCTTTCTTCTGAGTGATAATGCTAAGCCTAGAGTTCATAATTTTATGTGTGTATTTGTGAGATTCTTTTCCCTTGCACATCACTTTACATTTTCCTGCACTGCATATCACCTGCCAATTCATTCCCCAATCAGCCTTGTAAGTTTCTGCAACAATTCTTCAATCTGCATTTTTCCTATTCTGAATAATTTATTATTAACAACAAACTTTTCCAGCACCCTACAAAAGACATTTTCCAAGACTTTCATGAAGACATGTAAAAGAACAAGTCCTATCTCAGCCGGCTGTAAAATTCCATAGTGGCTTCTCTGCTTAACAAGAATTAGTAATTTACTCCTTTTCTCTGCTTCCGCTCTCAATCAGATACATTTATCCATTGAAAGTTCCCCAGCTCTGAAATGCACTGTGACTGCTCATTTTCTTTAAAAGACTTGAGACATGGCCATTGTCAAAAGTTTTTTGAAAATACACATAGACTGTATCAACTAAATCATCATTATTTTCATGTTTGATGACTGTCAAAAAAATGCCAAAACATCCACATCACAGATCTTCCCTCCACAGAAGGCATGCTGATCTTTCCAAGTAACTTGTATTTATCCAAATCTCCACTATCTCTGCTATACATTTTGACTACTAATTTACCTAATATGGAAGTCAATCTTAGAGAATCTAGCTATCCTTATCTCCCCAGAAAACCTATGATATACCATCTGCTGTGTCTATGGTGACATGCTGAAATATTTCAAAAAATATGGGGGAAATTCTGACTACATTTTAAAAGGAAGACTCCAGGCATTTTCCTGCTCAAGGTGAAATTTGAATACTAATATACAGAAATGTGGTAATAGGAATAGCTCACTGCATACTTTGATCACTACATGAATTGCAAAAGTTTATTGATATCATGACATCTTGATTCTGAACTGGTTTTGAAAGGAAATGGCCATGGTTACTTTACTTTATGCTACGCCCACATCCCATATGATCTCCACTTATGGTACTTAATTCACAAACCTATAGAATTTGTAGTGAAAGGTTTACAGATACGGTGATTATGAAAGCCAGGAAACAGGTATCTGGACACTTTACTAAGATGAAATAATCTCTGGAGAGGTACTGGAGCAGGATTTCAAGGTTGAGTGTGTACAGTTTTAAACTTCTAAACAGTTGGCCAGAGCTTTCACTCTGTCGTTGAAAACTCATGTGAGGTACTTACGAGCTACTTTAGATCCTTCTCCAACATCCTTTGGATTCAGAGCAGGAAGAAAAAAAACATGTTCTCTATTCTGTGTTAGCATTTTACTCTTATTAAAATACTATGATCAGACTATGACAGACCAACTATTTCCACTTAGAAGGCACACTCTGAATGTAAAATTTCATGTAAATCCTCAGAAACATCTGTTTTTCCACCACTAGCAGGGAAAAGAGTTGTGTCACACAGAAAGATCCCATTCATACAGATTTTTCTTTGTGTAAGAATTCCTGTTGAGTGTGCTGACATCTTGTGGCTGGATAGTTGAAATGTGCCATCAAGGTGAGGTAATTACTGCATGGCATGCTGGGATTTTCAGCTCTTTTTGGAGGCTTCAGTCAAAGGCTTATGTTGAGGAACATCTTGAATTTGACTGCATAGTATCCACTCTTTTTCTCCTTCCAGAGTTGAAATTCTTTTCCCACCTCAAACCTCATAATTCTGGGGACAAAATGAGCACTCTCATGTGCATTTATTTTCTTCAAGTCACATAGCCATTAAATTTCTGAGGACAGAGCTGTGAGTACAATAGTAATTGCTAGAATACTGGCATGTGTTTGCCATAGGGAACTACTCTTCTTTGACTGGTTCTTGGCTTTATTTTGTGGCCAGATGTTATCAAGAGGGAAGTTTGCTCTATTTTTTCCACAGTAAACAGGATGGAGGTCTGTACTCCACTTCTTTGGGATTTTGTTTGTTTGTTCTTCCTAAAAAATAAATCCCCTGCAAACCATTCTTGTCTCATCCTTTTACGGTCTAGGATGACTTCTGTCATTGGTGACTTCTGGCTATTCTTTTTTTGCACATTCTTCCTCTTTTGTGTCTGTAGTGTCCTTTCCACTTTCCCTGTCTTTTAAAACTTGTCTTCTGCCCAGAGAGGTTGTGGAGTCTCCTTCTCTGGAGACATTCAAAACCCGCCTGGACGCCTTCCTGTGCAACCTCATCTAGGTGTTCCTGCTCCGGCAGGGGGATTGGACTAGATGATCTTTTGAGGTCCCTTCCAATCCCTAACGTTCTGTGATTCTGTGATTCTGTGATTCTTTTTTGTTTTCTTTTTCTAATTTTTGGATTTTTTCACCCTTGTTCAAAGTCCTTCAGCCTAGATTTTGTTATGCTTGTCTGTAGCACAGCAGCTGATTCCGCAGTAACATTTACCAGCTTTGATACCTTCATTCTGCTGTGACTAAAAAGGTGAGGAGCAAAGCCTGTGTGTGTAGCTCAAGAGAATGTAGTAAAGCTCCTCACGGTTGCTTGTGTAGATCATTTCCATGCTGAAGACCTAGCAGACAGGAAGACTACAGATGTCTACAATGGAGAGACTTACAGCAGGTAATGCAGAATTAGCAGCTCTTTTGGGGTTAATAAAATGCTTCTGACGACAAGGGGAGAGGTTCTGTGGGTAGCTGTTGCCTCAGGCATAAGGACTGGCATCCACTGAGCTCAGTGTGAGAGTCAGACACAGTAAGAGAGGCTCTATGTATACAGTCTGTCTCCCTCTGTTTATGTTCATGATTCATCTGTGCCTACATACTCCTATGAACAGTATGCTGCACTATGTTATTAAACATAAAACTGTGTACATCACTTCTGGGATTTGTATATATGTCTCATAAGAACAAAAGAAAGGTTTCAGTGTAATCCTGCCCATATGGCAGGTCAGCATGCATTAGTCTCCATTTATTTGATGGGCCTGTTCTGAAGAACTATCCCGAGAATTTTTCTAGCTGGCACTACAGGAAATTTCCAAGCAGGAGAAGATATATGCACATATGTTTCACAAAGATCTGATGAAGTTTTCAAAAAGGTGGTATATCTGAAACTAGAAGAAAGGCAGTATGAACAAAGCATGCTGCATATTCAGCATAATCTCAGTACAAGTGGAGAGTTTCAAAATATCAACTCATAACAGGTATTTATTATGGATAATGGAAATGGAAGAGAATTTAGTGACCTTAGAAAGTTAATCATTTTAGGCAATAATGAATTACTATGACTAAAAAGAAGAAAAATCTTAATGACTTCAGGAGGTTTTCCAATGCAAATCTAGTAGTTGCAATGTCAGTTATTTGAGGAAATTAAGAGATCAAGTTGTTTGTGAGATCAACACAAGAATGAAAAAATGGGCTTTGAAATAAATGTACACACACCAGCAAAACTGTTGTAACTCTTGAGATACTAAACTTGGGTGCTTTCAATGCTGATTGATCACATGATTAAGAACAAACTTGTCTAACAGGAAAATACAGCCAAGTGAGATGCAGAGAGAAAATCCAGTCCAAATCAGTTCTCTTGAATTATTCTCTACAGTAAATACAACTCTTTTTTTCCTGCACTTTGTGATTAAGAACAAATTTGAAAAGGAAATCTTTCTTCTCTTCTCTTCTCTTTTCTCTTTTCTTTTCTTTTTTCTTTTCTTTTCTTTTCTTTTCTTTTCTTTTCTTTTCTTTTCTTTTCTTTTCTTTTCTTTTCTTTTCTTTTCTTTTCTTTTCTTTTCTTTTCTTTTCTTTTCTTTTGTATCGGTGCCAGGCGATTTAATCTGCATTCCTGTACGATCACAAAAAAATGTTGTCCTCATTTCACAGATTTTCCTAAGACCCCAAAATGAACTACATTGCTTAAAGATGTTTTAATAAGGTTCACGTGGGTCTGAAGTCCTACTTAGACTTTACAGAAGCCTTTGTGCTGGGAAAATGAACTCTAAGAGCACAGAAACAATAGCAGCCAAGTGAGATGCAGAGAGAAAATCCAGTCCAAATCAGTTCTCTTGAATTATTCTCTACAGTAAATACAACTCTTTTTTTCCTGCACTTTGTGATTAAGAACAAATTTGAAAAGGAAATCTTTCTTCTCTTCTCTTCTCTTTTCTCTTTTCTTTTCTTTTTTCTTTTCTTTTCTTTTCTTTTCTTTTCTTTTCTTTTCTTTTCTTTTCTTTTCTTTTCTTTTCTTTTGTATCGGTGCCAGGCGATTTAATCTGCATTCCTGTACGATCACAAAAAAATGTTGTCCTCATTTCACAGATTTTCCTAAGACCCCAAAATGAACTACATTGCTTAAAGATGTTTTAATAAGGTTCACGTGGGTCTGAAGTCCTACTTAGACTTTACAGAAGCCTTTGTGCTGGGAAAATGAACTCTAAGAGCACAGAAACAATAGTTCTGAAAGTTCATTTGTAGGTTCATCCACTTAATTCCTATATTAAAGTTGCTGTATTAAACCTTTTATCAGCTCTTTATAAACTTTATTATCAACTACTTCATCTGCAACTGACAAACTGCAGGAAAATAAGAAAATGCTTCTTTCCATTTCTTTGCCAGTATTTCTTTGAGTGCGTTTCATTTTATTTCCTAAACTCTTAAAGCATTGTGTATTTGATTTAAAATACATTATATATTCTATTAATATTTACTTCAAGGATTTAAAACAAAGTTTTGAAAGTCATCAATCTTAAAACAATAGTGGTTGAAAATTCCAGCACAACCTCAACAAATTCATATTGCTGACTTGAGGTCATTCATACTAGAGTGAAACCAGTCATAACAATCCAAGTTGTATCACAACATACCAAGTTGTGAGCTTTTCCTTACTGTGATCTGGTAGCATTGATGAAAGATACTTTTATTAATATTTTTCTGCTGTTTTATAACCATCCCCATTTAAGGAAGTGTTGGCTCTTCCTACACTTACAACACTGATAAATGCAACAGCTACCTTTGTTCAAACAGAGAGTTTTGGGAACAATATTCAGAATAATTCTTTCTGTGAATGAAATCCTAACATGTTTCTGCTTCCACAAAATGACAGTATCTTTTATTCTGCTCTAACTGGGATGGGATCTGGTGTCATCAAAGCCAAATTTTCAAGTTGGATGCACTTGTGCCTTCTACAACTAGTGAGTCCCCTGTAACATCCAAATTTTTTAAAACCCTCAACATATTTTCTTTAAATAAAAAAAAACAACAAAAGTTTAGTTATTCAAATAGAGAAGACTCAAGTAAGGAAAATTTACTTGTAGACCTTCCTTGTCCACTTTCTTTGCTTTTCCCTACTCAATCATCTTCTGAGTAACATCAAATTTATCTCAAAAGTCTTCTGAAGCCTTTTTGCTACCTGCTCTCCACTGTAGCTGTATAATGTTCTTTTATAATTTTCAAGCTTTCACTTATGACTTTGACTGTCTCAGCCATACCCCACTGTCTCCAAGGTCCTCTGCCTTAAGTGTGCTCAGTAACTCCCTCAGGGAGGTAAAAGTCTCCCTTCTCCTCCTAGTAGACTGTACTCAGTTGCTTTATTAAGGGAACACAAACATAACTCCAAATGCACAGTAAAGCAGATGCCACCTGGCACTATCATAAAAAAATAGAAGACACATTTATTTTCTGGTTAGCAGTCACGAAACAAAGCAGGATGCAATTATTATCTGGAAAGCCATTGAGCACATGGTGCATACAGTTGTGGGTGTGTGTGCCAATACAAATTCAGTGAGGAAGGATCTTTGGAACTGTCTTGTCTTTCAGAAGTACTCTGAGCTTCCTTTACACTCTGGGCAGTCTGCTGGATGTCAGTGCAACCTGACTTACTGAGAACACTAGTGAGACATGCTAAAAGAAATCAGTTTCCAAGCACAAGATGTTTTTTAGAGGTGCTATTTTCAAACCTTCATAGTTCAGCCAAATCAAACCCAGTTTTCCCTGGAACACTTGAATGCACTACTTCTCGATAAGGAGTAAGTATCTGCCAATTTCACATTTTCTAGTTTCAGCTGATTCATCAGTACATTTCTTCAGCAAGTAGTTATAAGGCACTTTATAACAGAAGAAGTCAATTTTAGTCTTCTTATATTCCAGAGGACTGAACAGTATTAATCCAAACACTGCAGAAAAATAAACAAATTGCAGGTTTAGACTAGGCTTGGAAAATTTTAATCTCCAAGACAAACATTTCAGGAAACTATGAATGGGTAAAAAAAAAAGGATTTTAGAAGGCAATCTTTAGGAATCTACTGTTATAATATTACCTGTAACAAGCATTCATTACTCTGAAAACTAGTAGCTTCAGTTAAACTATCTCTTCCTTGCAATCTAAAATGTAATGAAATGTTGATAATCACAAAATTTTAAGTGTTTTTCTGGCTAAAGGATTTACAAAGGATCAATTGCCGTAATTCTACAAATAGAAAACAATTATTTATACACGTCAATTCATAACCTCAAAATTATTAGTCATAAACACTATTCCACATTAGTATATCAAACTGGTATGTTTGTCTGCACAGTAGTACATTTGATAATTAAGACTGACAGATGAGTGGAAAGAAATTTTGTTTCTTGAGCAAAATTCTACAAGTGAGAATATTAATGTAAGAAAACAGGTCCGCAGATTTGCCCCTGGGTATGGTATGACCTAGCTTAACTGCCTTTCCTTTGGAAAATCCAGATAGAAAGAAAAGTAAATTGTGGTGGGTTGACCTTGTCTACGTGCCAGAGACCCACCCAGCATCTTTCTCATTCTTCCTTCTCAGTGAGGATGCTGGAGAAAATAAGATGGAAATGTCCATGGGTAAAGATAAAAACAGGGAGATCACTTACCAATTGACATCATGGACTTGGGTAAAATTAATTTACTTTATTGACAAAAAAAGACATTTTGATAGAGAGAAACAAAGACAAAATTAAAACACCTTTACCCCCATCTTTTTCCCAGGCTCAATTTCGTGCTTTCATTCCCAACTCCTCTACCTCCACCTTCCACCACTGCACAGCACAGGTGAATGAGGAATGGGAAGCTGTGATCAGTCCATAACAGTTCCTCTTTGCTACACCTTTCTCCTCACACTTTTCACTTCTCCAGCATGGGTAATTTCAACAGGCTGTAGTCCTGCAGGATAAACCAACCTCATTATATGTCCTCCCCAGGGCCACAGTTCCTCTCGGGAGATCCTGTTATAGCATAGGGTCTCCTCAGGCTGCAGCTTTCTTCAAGGCATGGACATCTGCTTCAGTGTGGTCCTCTCCATAGGATTTCTACAAGGTTTACCTACTCCATCATGGTCTTTTCCACAATCTGCAGGCCCAGTACTTGAGCAGCCCTGAGTAGTCTTAGGCCATGTGCTATCTACTTTCCTAACACATAAATTGTCCATTCTTGGAGGAGTATAAAGTGCTCAGGCACTATGACAAATATAATATAGACAGTGTGAGTAGCAATGTGGGATAAATCGATCCTGGTAAAATTCATACTAGGGAATATTAGATAAAAAATATTTCCTTCAGTGTATGAGCTATTATCTTTAAACTTTCTTAGAAAGATCAGCAATTTTTTGCAGTGGGTATTTCCTATCTCCTTGGTGACTACAGGTAGGACAGATCTGTGCTCTGAATTTGTTTTATGACCACCTTTCATGTCAAACTGCTCAGAAATAATGTTGAAAATACTAGCAAACATTTTTTTTCTCAAGCATGGAGTCTTGACATGTATTTAGAGTTGCTTAGGGAACTATCCCTTTCCCATTCAAACTGCTTAAAAAAATATCTAGAAACAAATTTGAAATCATAAAAATGGAAGAACAGAAAGTCTGATATCAAAAGAGGTTAAGAAAGGTAAAGTTATTTATTGTCTGAAGGAAAATTCTTCATTTGTTTATAACAACTTGGTTTCTTGATTCAGTTCCTTCCAGGTTCCCCAAGTACTGAGAAGGCAGTGAAGCTGCAGAGTGAGATGAAAAGAGTTATCAGTCCCTTCCCTTCCCTTCCCTTCCCTTCCCTTCCCTCCCCAATACAAATGAAATTAGATTCTATTTGTTCTTCTGAATGAAAATCTCAGCTGCATATCTGAGCATTAGTAATGTCCCTGCTTGAAAAGTGTCTTTTTCTCTTCACAGAATTCTGGAGATCCTAACTCATGATACATTTTCCTCCTTCTTCAGGAACTGACTTTGTAAAGAGTCATTCATTGGTCTCCATGCCAAACTTCTGAAAACCCAATGAAGGTGCCCTTTAAGTGGGAGAGTATTTTTTACCTGGGAAATTGTAAGCAGTTTCTGGACATGTAGGAGTATTTTTGAAGGAAAACAATAGCCATTCCATAATTTCCTCTGGGACAATGGGGAAAGGACACAATATATAGGAGACACAAAACACTATCTCATTCTGTTTGAGTCTGCAATGAAGTAGAAATAACCTCACAGAATGACAACTGAATTATATCCATTGGATGCAGATGACTAACTGGTGTCAGAAAGATCTAAGAATGTTTCATGGAAGCTAAGAGTGTACACGTAAAGAGCCTACAGTACGGACTTTTCTCTTCTTGCTATGCATGGCGTCACTGGCCTTACGCATGTTCTGTCTGGCAGTAGAAATGTCTTCCTTTTAGTTGCTATAAGAACAATGTTTCTGCTTTCTGCTGAGTTTCAGGAAATGATAATGAACCCTGTCTGTTTACTCTGAGGGACTCATCTTTGAAGCAAGAGACAAGAGCGCTTTGAAAGCTGTCCCAAACACAGTACTATTGATATCTGGCCTGGTACCAATGAAGGCAGCCTCTCTGTGACTGGATCAACTATTCTGGCATGGATTTTTGCCTTTGTGCCAGCTGGGAGCCACATTTCACTGTGCTTTGCACTTCATCTACGCACTGACAGAAGCCAAATTCCCCTGCAGGCTGCTTAACCATCTTGGCATGGCTCTTGTCCAAATGCTGGCTGGGAGCTGGTTCCTCTGTGGCCTTCTCAATTCTCTTGGCATGAACATTGCTCAGACACCAACTGAGAGCTCAGTTCCTGAAGCCTGCTGTTTCCATCTGCTAATTCAGAGTGGTAACAAAAGGAGAGGGGCTATCCTTCAAACCACCTCTGATTTTTTTTTCTTTGGATATTTCTGAGGGAAAAAGTCAAACACTCAGAGATAAAGAAACACTAGGTTAAAAGTTCTGTGAAACCTCTGTTCCAAATAGAAGTTAGAAGTCCAACCCCTTTGTGTCTGGGTCAGTTCCACCTGGGTAATCAAGCTACAGCTGCCTGTAATTAATCTGCAAAAAAATGAAGGGCTGGCCTGTGGGGTGCTTTGCTTCATCCACTTAGTATAGAAAATCCACAGTGATTTCTGTATGATATGCTTCTTGCTTGCAGATGAGTTCTAGGATCTTGCTCTTCAATCCTCATTATCTGCATTTCTTTCCTTTAGTCTTTTTTGTAATTGCTGAGATGTTTGCCTGATTTTATGATTGTCTACTCCTTTTCTTAGCCTTCAGTTGAATAACATTCTTGGACTCTTGACTATCTTGCAGATTTATTTTTCCAGACAAGTCAAAAAATATTTCCTTTTTTCGTTCACTAAAATAAATCTATCCGTTTTTTACTCAACCTTAAGTGCTGAGTGCAGATGTCTGTGTCTTACTTTTCCATGAACAAATATTGTCTGCATATATAGAAATCTGGAAGTCTTTTCCTGACAAATGGCCTTAAGTCTACATTCAGAGTGAAGATCTCTCTCTATCTGTATGGAGATGGAGAATGTTTATCTCCTACAAACCAAGACAAGACTGAGAGCATTCTCACTTTCTGCAACTTAATGCAGCAATGTATCCCTAGCTCTGCTAATCCCAAATGATGAAAAATCCTGAATCAAATATGAGAAATCATGACACTTCTTCTAAAAACTTATGACTATTAAGCATATATAAAAGCTACAAATCTCAAATGTCCTTGGCGTTTGGGAGGTGGGGAGCTCTCAGCTGGTGGGGAGCTGGTGGGGGAGGAAGAAGTGTAAAGAGAATGCTTATTACTGGGAATTATTTAGCAGAGCAAATAGCTTTACAATGTCTTTACTGGACATGTTAATAGGCAATTTTGAACATTAATACCCCTCCTTTGACAAATGTTTCCACATTTTTCTTACCTTCCTTACTGGTCTTTATGCTGACTTTGAGAAAACACTTTGAAAATGTCTGAAGAGTAAAAGAACTAGACAACTTTAACCACTAAAAAATTTGTATTTCCTTGGTTTACTGGTTGGGTCACATAATCCTTGCCCACTGGATTGTATAGTAGGAAGATACTACTCTGCCTGTTAGTCATTGTATAATCAAATAACTTGCTAATAACATTAGATGAATGCAGAAAAACTTGTGCTAGAAGAATTATCTGAATGACAGTCTTCTGTGGGCAGATAGTCACTTTCAAATAAACTTACAACCTCTGGGCCCACAGGGCCAAAAGGTGAGTTCCTGACTTTGTAGTCTTTCCATTTTCGTACTTCTATTTGAAAATGCTCTCTGGGCAATAAACCACAGTAAGAAGGTATGCTGAGAGAGGGAAGATAACTGATGTCATGTCAGTTATAGGGGGAGACAGTTTTGTTCAGTCACAGAATAGTTGAGCTTGTCAGGGACCTATGGGAATCATCTTGTCCAAGCTTCTTCTGAAGCAGGTCCACCTAGAGACAGTTGCCCAGGACTGTGTTTAGACTTCTTTTGATATCTCCAAGGATAGAGACTCCACAACCTCCCTGAACAACCTGTGCCAGTGCTTGGTGACCCTCACAGTAAAAAAAGCGTTTCTTGATCTTCAGAGGGAACCTTCTGTGCTTCAGTTTGTGTCCATCATCTCTGGTCCTGTCACTGGGCACCACTGAGAAGATCCTGGGTGTGTCCTCTTTGCACCCTACCTTCAGGTATTTATGTACCATGATGAGAACTACCCTAAGCCTTCTCTTTTCCAGGTTGGATAGTCCCAGTTCCATCAGCCTTTCCTCATAGGTGAGAAGCTCCAGTCTCTTCATCACACTTGAGGTCCTTTTTTGAACCTTGTGCTGTATATCCATGTCTCTCTTGTACTGGGGAGCCCAGAACTGGACAGAGATCTCCTAGAGTGGACTCACCAGTGCTGAGTAGAGAGGAAAGATCACCTTTCTTGACATGCTGCCAGTAGTTTGTCTAGTGCAACTGAAGACACCATTGGCCGCCTTTGCAGCAAAGGCAAAATGCTGGCTCACATTCAATTCCGTGTCCATCAGGACTTCCAGGTCCGTTTCAAGCTGAGTTGTCTCCAGCATGTACTGGTGCATGGAGTTGTTTTTCCCCAGGTGCAGGCCTTTGCACTTGCCCTTGTTAAGCTGCATAAGGTTCATTTTGGCCTATTTTGCCAGCCTGTCAAGGTCCCTCTGGATGACAACATGACCCTCTGGTGTATCAGCCACTGCTCCCAGTTTAGTGGTGTCTGCACACTTGCTGAGAGTGCACTCTCCCCTGTCATCCAGATCATTAATGAAGAAGTTAAACAGAACTGTGTTAATGGGTAAATATTTAATGATTTAATGTTATATTTAAAAATTAACTACAATACCAGAAGACTTATTTCTTATGTTATGTTATGTAATATTATTAATGATCTGTAAATGAATAGACGTTCATGCTGAAAGCTTTTAAACCACAGCTATATATAAAATCCAGTTGAAAAAAAATAAATAAAATTGTCCCTTAAACTGTTTCATCAGTTTATCTGATTTGTAGAAGTGCAGTTTCAATATGTCCTAAACAAATTTTCAAAAAATTAAAATACATTAATTTGAAGTGCAATTATAAGCACAAAATTACTGAAGGCATTTTAAGAATTTGAATTATTTGGATCCATTTTCTGGGTCACTTATTTAATATACATGCAATAGGAAAATGTAAGTTCCATAGGATGTAGGTATTGCTCTGAAAAATAACCATGCTCCTTCTTACTCCAAATCTTTATTGTCTTGGAATGTATTGTACATACTTTGAATATATCTTCCAAAATTACTACTGCCAGGGCTGTTGTACCAACACAAGTCTATAAGATTTGACTGATATTTTCCCTCCTCACTGGTTTTCACGTACTGCTGAGAGACTTCTTAATATTCTGCTTAGTATTTCATGGCATGTAATATTGTGTTGATATGCACTAATGGCAGCCTAAAGGAAGGAAGAGCATTTCCATGATGCAACTAAAAATATAAATTGAAGACCATGGGCTTGCACAGATGTAAATGAATCACAGAATTAGTCTGAAGAACCTTTGTTACTGGCAGTGGTGCACGAATGAGAAAGAATTGAGTTTTATTTTCAGAATTCATGTTGGTTTTGCAGAGTTGAAATAAAGAAGAAACATAAAAACTTTTTCTGTATCACAACACATTTCTACAGTAAACTAGTATTGACCTTGGTGGATATCCATAGAAGAATACATTTGAAATTGTCATTGAAATAGGGGTGAAAACTGATTTTTCTGAATTTCTTACAATGATTAGTTTATCTTTATTGAAGGAATAAATAAAGTAAAGCGATGGCTACTCTAGCTTTCTTCTGGACACAGTTAGGAACCCTGATAAAGCTGAAATAGTTTGACAACAAAAATTATCCCCAAAAGAAAGCCAAACCTCAAAACAGAAAAGAAAAGGAAAAGGAACAGGAAAAGGAACAGGAAAAGGAAAAGGAAAAGGAAAGAAAAGAAAAGGAAAGAAAAGAAAAGAAAAGAAAAGAAAAGAAAAGAAAAGAAAAGAAAAGAGAAAAAGAAAAGAGAAAACCAAAGACCAACCAAAACAAATGTCCTTTCCCAGGCTGTATTATTTTTACTGAACATCTCTTGCAGAGCTACAAGAAAAGCACTTGGACAAAAGACATAATTTTATTTCTGCTCCTATAGTGCTGCTTTGCCACTCTTGTCTTCCAGTTCTCTACAACTCAGATTCTGCAGAACTTGGGCTCATTAACATGGCTACAGAGACAAGTCAAAACAACTTGCTCATGTTTTAATATATTCCTTTCAGGCATATTTTCATTTCATAAATTGTATCATAATTCTGATAAATTCTAAAGTAATTATAATTTTGAACTGTAAAAATCTGTGTAAAGGCACTCAACATGCACTGTAAAACCTGGCAAAAGTAGTACTTTGAAGAAAAAAATAAATTTTATTATCCTAAAATCAGATTTTTAAAAGATCAAATCAGCTTCTGTCTTCTGGGATAGTTATATTCTGAAATATATATTCAGCATTTAAGTACACTAAATACACTGTGCACTGAAACCAAAACAGAAATAGTATTATTTGGCTGTCATTAACAGTTATTAACAGTAATTATAAAAGGACTTGACTGTCATGGCAGCAGTGGCATGCTTCACAATGTATAAATATAAATAAGGAAACATCTGTAGAAAGGATTTATCTTTTTTTTCTTTTTCCAAAATCCATAGACAAACAGAAAGAAAGGAGGGAAAAAAAGGAATTCCTGGTTAAATACAGAGGTTTCCTCTATGTGTTTTGAAAAAGCATTTTTCTGAGTTCTTGTAAACTTGTGTCGCTATCATTCACACCAAGAAGAGGTTTGACCTCCTATCCCCACCGATGTGGAGAAGGCTGTAACGTGATTCCTAGAGGAGCCAGGACAGAGGAACAAGAGGCTAGACCAGGAAGCGCACTCTGAAGGCATGGAGGATGCAGCCAGCAGATTTTAGGTGTGAACTACGTGGCTATTTTCGGAACACTGCCAAAATATATTAAGTTTAGGACATTAACAAAGACAAATAAACCCATCTTCCTGTACAAGGCTGCAATAGAGACAGTTTGGCTGAAACAACCCTTGAAGCCATAGTCATTGCCAAATCGCCTGTGGCAGACAGCCTTTCTCCAGCACGTCCCGCCTTCTTCCCTGGGGCAGTGTCCTGGGCAGCCTGCTGCTGTGCCTGGCTTGGCAGTGAGGCGTCTCACTCTCCCCCTTCTACAGCCTGCCTGAGCTCCCATCCCCACATAGGACAATATGCGGGGATGAAGTTCCCTGCTTGTGCTTTGGATGAGTCTGTGGCTGGGCTGCCAGAAGATATAAGAACATAGTGTTCGTATAAAAACCACAGGCGTGAGGACCTCAGATCTTTTTCCAGATACGTATCTGAGGTGCTTTTGCTGTGGTATGTGCCATCTGTGGCTAAAAATCCTCTGTTCACCTCTGTTAATCCATTGGAGATAACTTAAAGCTGTATAATTTTCTTTCTTTGATTAATGAGTTTTGGGGTTTTTTTGCAAGGAAAAAAACCAACCATATTTAAGAGCGTTGATTTTTACTTTTTCTTAGTGATAATTGGATCAGTTTTAATCCCTCAGTATTTTGGCTCGGTAAAACTAATTTCAGTCTCTCTTGTCTTGTTACAATATTACATTTTGGGGACTTAGAGAACCTCTCACAGATCATTTCCTTGGCACCTAGTGCTGGGATGGACCACACTAAAACTGATTTCTCTTTATACTGCTATAAATAAAATAACAAGTGCAATTTAAGGTTAAATTTTTAATCTTTTCTGAGTCAGCCATCTAAGACTAGCCAGCAGCACCTAAACATGCATTCATTCATTCCATTTTCCAAACCAACAGTACCTAAGGAGAAAGAAAGCATTGTATTTATAGCTAAACAAAAAAAAAAAGGATACTAGAAACCATCAAATGTTTAGATAGAATGTCTCTTTCCAGCATCAATGTTTTGCAGGGTATTAAAAATTATTGTTGCTGCTATTGTAAACAAATACTGAATTATACAAATCATAAAAATACAGTGTTTATGAAAGAATATGAACAACACAGGTGGGTTTAATTTCCTTTGGTTTTGTTCATACCTTTGTACAAAACTATGTCATGAACAACATATGAACATACACTGTGGGAAAATAAATACATCTTTGTGTTCTAGATCTGTCCCCTTTAATATTTCTACTGTCTTTTAGCAATCCAACCTTATACCTAGAGCTTTTTAGTTAATAGAGACTAATTAGATTTTTTTAGTACTTTTTACTTGTTAATTATTTTTAGAGTATTTATTCACTACTTTTCTGACTCAATATAAAATTTTAATGAAAATTCATCTGCCTCTAATCTCTATTTTACTTAGTAGTAGAGGAAAAATGTAATTAGAACTATTTTAAAAAAAGTTGAGTGTGAATAGAAAAGACCCTCTGTAGAACACCTATGCCAAGAAAATGTTTTTATGTCAGTAAAATGTTTAAAATCCCATTAGGCCTCAAGCTCTTAAATGAGATCTAAGTTTTGCAAAGACCTTTCCAGGTTCTCATGAGGGAGTGATTTCCAAATATATATAGTTAGTGTCAGATTCAGTTCTTAAGGACTGATTTTTTCAAACAGGCTGCTAGGAATGTCTTCAGTGACATTCGACAGATGTTTGTTAAGTAGATCCTTCAGATTCAGATCTAGCAGTAAACTTTTTATACATCACCCTCAGTGCCCCACAGGAATTCTTTGAGAGATTAGAATCTTCATCAAGGGTATTTGAATTCTTTTAAATTATATACATTAGGTAGTAACTTGAAAACCTAACTACTTAAAGTGAGTGCTGTCAAGTTTTATCTTAAATAATGGCCTGACTATGATGTTCACATAGTTATTTTGCAACTAGTATTATATTATAGCTGGGAACTGTGCTTCAAATAGTCATATTTCATTCTAATATGAGTATCCTACTGTGTGCAGTATTGTTTGTTCACACTCTATTTAGTTCCAGAGTAATTGTAATAAACTAACTTCACTGTCAGAACAGTCCAAGGTATCCAGAGTTATGCCCAATGAAATAAAATTTTCCAATCGAAAGGGGCAAGACCAGATTTTAAAAATATTTTATTAAATCTAGTTTAAGTCTAGATCTAGTCTCTCCCAAGTTAACAATAGCATATTCAATTTAAATTTAAAAAGATATTAAAAAAGTATTTTCCTATCCACTCTTACTGTTATTATGCTTACATGGATATTTCTACACTGGAAACAGGTTAAGATTTCAGTATAGTTTCACTGAGATGGCTAGTTTTCTAAGGATGATAATAGAAGATATTTGAACAATGTACAGAGGAGATAGATTGTGATAAGCCTTGCTATATGTAATATGTTAATATGTACGGTCGTGTGCAGACTTGAACTGAACCACAACTGAAGTAGGCTCCATAGAAGCTGAAACCAAGAGATGTACACAGAGATGTGCTGGCACGGTTGGAGAACGGTGCAAGATGAAATGTCCTATAAAATTATGAAGGGAAAGAAAGAAGATATTTGCTGAGTTCAACATAGACTGGTGCCCTCTAATACAGGTGGAATATAGACATACAGATTAGGAAATCTAATACTTAACTAGTTTGACTACTTTATAAAAATAACAAACAAACAAACCAACCTCAGAAACCTTCTAAGATGTGCATTGGATTAAAGAGACCTGCACAACACTGTGCTAAATCTTGGAACAGATGATTCAACATTTTATACATTAGGTGATGGATTTGTGGGAGTCGTGCCATGTAGATGACCAACTTAGCCCACTGAGTCAAGTCTGTTTCTTTTCTTTTTTCTCTCCTATTAATGAGATAAGAGCAATGTTGGAGTTCATAGCCAGTAGATGCACTGTTTCCAAGGCCTATGAAATTACAGCACTTGCAGAAAAAGTGCCCTAAGCAACAAATATATTACAATGTTCAACATTTTCATTAGTGATGCTTTTAAATATTTTTAACAAATAAAATAAAGGAAATTACTGTGGAGAAAATTACCATAATTCTAAGTGCACTTGAAAGACTGGAAAACTAGTTTAAAATCAATGCAAAATTAATAAAGAGACTTATGGAGATGTGGAACTTGCAAAAATTTTCAAAGTATGAGAAAAAACAATTTTTTTCCTTTTTTTTGGATTTTAAGGGTATTTCTAAAAATAGAAAATGAAATATTTGCTTTATTTGCGTCTAGTGATTTTTAAGCATTATTTCCTATTTAAGACATTTATTATATAAAAATACGTGTATATGTATGCTTGTATATGTGTATATTACTAATGTAATTTTAAAAAGTTTTCTCAAACATATCTACCCTGAAATTTCAGAGGCCCCTTTTCCTGTTCTTCAGTCAAGTTGACAATAGCTTCCTTCTGCCAGGGAAGGGAGTGTGAAGTATTTAACTGCAAGTATTCACTTTCCTGCTCTGGAAGATATCATTATTTAAATTAGTTAATGTTCACTGTTTTTTTTCTCACACCACTTTCTACCAGCCCATTACTGCTTTTGTGGTTCTCTACCTGAAATCTAGGTGAGTGGATGATAGAGAAGACCAAGTGTAATTACGGAATCATGGTGCTTTGTTCTGGTGTTTTGGTTTGTTGTTGTGGTTTGGATTTTTTTATGTTGTTTTTAGCTGTTCTAGATTTTAGTTCTATAGCATAACATGAAAGGATCAAGGTGTTTAACTCTTAGATATCCTAAAGCTCTCTTTTATATTGCTCTGATAACCACAATGATCTTAATTATCCTGTTGAGAAACAAAAAATTAAAGCTACTTAACATGTGCTGTGTGCACATAATGATGTGTACAGAAAAAATAGCACTTCCTTTTCATGAGAATCCTTTCCCCTTTGAATTTCATTTCCTAGCTTTCAGATTATTATTAGTCTCATCTTAGTACCCTGTTCTATACTGAAAGACTAACATCTATGCTATGACTAACAATGACTAACATCTTCTAATGTAATTTCAGTCCCATAACTAGAGTTTACACTGTGCTATTTAATTCAATCACCTGTAACCATTTCTTGGTTAAGAAAGCTCTCCTTAGCCTCACGATTTCTGCTCTTCTGTGTTCATTAAAATTTGTGCTTCTCTTATGCAGGTACATATACCATAGCAGACAGACAGTCAAGTTCCAGTCCCAGATCTGGAACAGTCTCCTTCCTTTCCACCATGCCTGGAGATTGACCAATGCATAGAAGATTTTTTTCTTCATAATTCTTTTTTAGAAGAGCCACCCTGCACATCAGCAAAGAGTTAAGCATAAAACCAGAATATTTCTTCTATCAAACCTTATTAAAAAAAAGTCGTTGAGCCTTAGCATTATAAAGATAGGTATTCTAAATAAAACAGTAAAAAGCTGTCCAATTCTTTTAATGATGCATCTGTGTCAACTTTTAAATTTGAATCCACTGAATATATTTTGAGCTCTGATGTATGTGTTTTTCTTAATTCTGTCTTTTGAACACCTCGCAAGAAAATGTACAAAAGTTGTATCATGGCATAGAGTCCTTGAATTTCAACAAAAGTAAAGTACACTTTTAACATAGTTGATGCTGATGCCTATGAGCTAAAAATGGAGCGACATAACTGACAGCAAATGAAGGGAACAAGAACAAGGGAAGGACTGTGAGCAGTCTTTAGGAAAGTGAAACTGAAGTGTCATATCCTTTCATTTATAAAAGATTTCTTCTATTAAATATAATTATTTTTCCTTAAAGTTTTGATGAAGGTGAGGTTGCTAGGAAACTCAGTCCCACTTTCAGATGTGCCTATGTAAATACGGCATAACCAATTTACACTGATGAAAGCTCCTGGACTGAAATAAGAACAGCTATGGAGTAGTTCTGATGTTTGTTCATGACTAACATAAAGAAACATATTGTTACAAAAGATACAAAACTCTATGACCAGTTGTTTCCTTCTGGTCTCTGGGCAACATCTGGTACAAGCCATGAGAAATTAGATTTATGCCTTCATTGTAAATCGCTGATTCCTTTCCAGTAGACCTGCATGAAATTCTTGGCAATGAAATACACCTCCATTACTCCCATAATATCACTCCAGATTGCTTTGCAACTGTGATTCCTTTTTTCTGGATCTTGCTGGCATTAATATTAGGAGAGAAGTGATTATTCTCTATGCTGCAAGTTCTAAAGGTGTGATGGTAAATATCATAGCTCTTCTTACACCTATGCTGCATTTGGTAGTAGTACATGGTTACTTTTATGTGTCAGTGGGCATATGCTGCTTGTATAAACTACTGTGACTGCAATACTCACTATGTGTCCCCATGCAGCATTTTAGGATGAACTCGCTGGATAATGATAACTACATGACACCTTTTACATCTAAACACCAAACTATACCAGACGTGTGACCAACATGCCTTCACACTACACCCTAGGACCTATCCCAGCATATTTTGTATAAAAAAGTTTTTTACCTCCATACTAGAACTCCTGCATAACACTGTGGCCTATTGCTTCACCAGTGACATCAAATTAGGTCTGTAAGAAGATTTCATCCATCTAGACCTAACACAAGAAATAAATAAGGACTCAAGCAATATGCTGATTTCTGTCATATCATTGACAACGATGGAAATACACCTGGTGCCTGATATCAAAGCTGCTTATGTCTTTCCCTCAGGAGATGTACTAGCTTTGGACTAGGTCTCTCCTTAGTTGAACCAGCGTTGACTCATGATTACTGACTACCCTCCTCATCTGGTATGAAAACAGATGCATGAGAAGAATCTTCTTCAATGGGGGAATTTTTCAGAGCAACTCTTCCTCACTTGTTTCCTTTTGTTGGGGTAATTGTTACTGTAAGCAAAAAGACTCTGAACACAGAATATGAATAACTGAAACATTTTTTTAAGATTTTACTGAGTAGTAAACACAGTAGTGTAATGTATCAGATATTAGTTTATTTATATGGTAATAGCGTGGCAAGGGATACAGAATTAAAATTCCAAGTTGTACAGCTCTATAAGCAAGGAAATTAAACTGATTCTGTAGACCCTCATGGGTCTGCAAGTTGTTTCATTAATACAGTGACCACTTACCAGAGGTGTACAACATATTCTGTATTACAAACCTTCCCAGTCTTAAACTGCAGACAGACTAGCCCTTTTGTCTGTGAACAGACAGAACATGAATGAAATCAGGGTGCACACCTTCTCATGGATAATGAGCTGTATCCCTTGCTATCTTTAGTCATGTAGTTCTCTACCCAGACAATCAGGCCACACAGAGAGTTCAATCAAATATTAATGTTTTAGATATAAGAATTGCATTTTGAAATGCCTGAAGGTGGAAAGAGCTATTTTTATTTTTTTTTTTTTAAGAAAAACTGAAATTGAAGCTTAACATCTGCTGGGTGGCAATCAAGTGTGCTTTCAATTAGCTGACTATTGGATACTGTATCCTCAGTTACAGCCTCAATGACAGCATCCCAAATGCCTTTTGAATCATTATGTCATGCTGTATCCTACAACAGGGTATTGCACAGGGCTGCCAAGGGGCTATCCTAAGTCATCACTTTCACTTAGCCTAACACAACCACAGGCACTGAATCTGTCTTCTGAGATTGGATGATGAACTATTGTCTGCAAAATGCCTTTATACTTATGTTTCTGACTATAGTTAGAAACACCACTCCTTTTTGCTGTTCCATATACTATTTCCACCCCTTCAGCAACCACTAAAAAAGGTTGAAGGCCCCATAGCATTCTGAGCCAACAAGAGCATGCAGTATCTCAGGTCTAGCGTCAGGCATGCCTAGCAGTGTGCTTCTTGCGGCTAGAAAGTTCTTGTACTAAACGAAACAAACCAAACCAAACCAAAAGAACAACGACGACAACAACATAAACCCCCTCTATATGGCAGATTCCCAAGAATCTACCTTTCATAAGGCCTACCTGTACCAGAGATATACCTTATGTTATGAGAACTGTCTTTCTATTATGTACTCTAGGAACTACTCTAATGGTGGCTGTAATGATGTGCCGAGAGGCTGGGAATCCATAAAGAGTTTGAACTTTTCAAACATGTTTATCCAGACAGGGCCAAAGGGGTCACTGCTCTCATTAAAAAAGTCACCATGCTCAAAGTTTCCATGTCACTTAGGGCCTAAAGTCACATTCCAGGCAGAAATTTGTCCCTGGTTTTGTGTGTCTTCTAGGTGATATGGGCTAGGTTTAGGGCTGGGCTGGCCACTAAATGCTGGACAGATGCTCTCTGTTAACCCCTCTCCCCTCTCCAGAAGGGAAAG
>NW_010157674.1:60777-82262 GCF_000695765.1 Mesitornis unicolor
GACTTATGGGTTGGAAAAGAAAACTAACATATTTAATTAAACAATAATACTAATACTACAAGATAATAATGTAAATAGGAAAATAATGAAATATATACAGATATGTACAAATATATATATAAAATCCTCCCCTGCTCCCTCCAATGATGATTAAGTCACGAAAGGCTATGCAGAGCAGGGCACTGGAAAAGTCCCAGTCCGGACCCAGCAGCAGGTGCAAGCAGCATGGAGGGATTTTCTGCTTCACAGGTACCATGTCATCTAGTTCAGGCTTTGACATGTTTGTTACCACCACCCCTGTCACTGCTTTTCCTCAAACAGAGTCATTGCTGGGGGCAGAGAAGGGAGAGTTGCTTCTGAAATCTCACCTCACTGTGAAGTGTTAAAACTTGCTGACACTCGCCTCTCGACTACCAGAGCCTACTTACTACACCAAGCAGCAAATGTTCCATTAGTAGAGCAAGTTAGGAGGAACTAGATCTGCTAAAGACTGCAGCTTGTCTATGCTGCACCTGGGGTTGGGATTTGAGTCTTGTCTCCTCTATCTTTCTCACCCAGACTTCTTTGCTGAAAGGATAGCTTACATATTACAGAGCAGATCTGCAGAGTGCATCAGCATGCTGATGGTGTGGATAGTATATGAATTAAAAATTGAGTGCTAAATCAGAAGCATTTCAGTGTGACCGTAAGACACATCCTCTGTCACCAGGGAATTCCCAATTGACCTGCTTCAGCAACACTTACAAAAGAGCTATATGCAGCCTATGGATTTTATCCTAATTAGAGGTGTCTTGGCTGTTCCTGCAATTAGTGTTTATACCGACTGAACATGATCTGGGACTTGGATGTTATAACTGCGCCAATAAATTTACATCTGTAAAGTGTGTATCAGCTGTTGGTCGTAGAGAGGCACCTTTCCGGGTACATTCTTACTTATTTGGACAAAGGGATTTTGTATATAGCAAGGATATAGGCTAGAGGACGATCTGTCTGACATATTTCCAAGGTCTACTTTTCTCTCCTATAACATTCAATCAGCACTTCAGCAGAAAGGGCACAGAGATGCAGGTAATTCAAGCAGGACTCTCAGAAGGTGTGAGAGCTGCTATAAATGAAGTCCATGTCAGATATTGAAAATGTCAGAGATCTGAAGTAGGATTTTTTGTTGCTGCTTTTTATTGGAATTCCTTCTGACATTTTTTCTTTTTTTCCTTTTGTAATTTTTTCCTTTTTTTCCTTCCTTTTTTCCAAAATAACATCGTCTTTTTTTTTCTTTTTTTTTCTTTTTTTTTTTTTTGTACAAGATTTCCCAAAGCAAAGAAGAGCTGATAGTCAGAAAATGTTCAGCTGATGATCTCTGAGAACCTAGCCTGTTTAAATGTGCCTTTGGCATGGGCACTTCTCCCCAACAAAAAAGCACCACTTCATCTTTTGAAGGCTAGTGCTTTTATGAATAATAGCCGGAGGAGGCGAGAAAGCAGTAAAGGATATACACACACAGCAAATAAGGTGAGAGGAGAGAAGAAGCACTGGGAATCAGTATATCCATGCTTCTTCCAGCAACAGAAAGACAGCTTATTTTATTTGACCAGAAGAGTGAAATGTGTAAAAGCTGCTGCAGTTAAGGTAAATGTCTTTGATCAAGCAGGCAGAAGCAGCAATGCTAATAAATGCTGCAACAATATCTTTGGTGAATACAGGGCTTCTTATCCTGCTGATAACCAGGCTGCCACATTCTTCTCCATTTCTTTATTGCCTCATCTTGGATGTTTTCCAACAATGTCTGCTTTTAACCTTCACCTAGATAAAAATCCTACTACTTTAATGATATCACTAGTTGTTTAAACCACTCTACATTTTTTCTATATAAAATAACCTTGATTTCATGAATCAGAACTCTTACAGTTCTCTTGAGAATTGAAAGATTATATATTTTTAAAGAAATTAATACCTCTCCCTGTGCAAAATAATAGGATTTTTTTCTTGACAGTCTGCATTCTCTCAACAGCAATTCAGTCTACTGTAGTCCCCATTAGATCATTCTCTGCTCAGTTCAGACCCTCATCTGCTCTCTGCCAGTTCTTTTAGGCCTAGATGCACAAAAATATTCTGGGACTCTAAGAAGGTACAAAATACTGTAAAATTAATTTGTAGCCATTCATATAAATTTGATGAATTTAACTAAAACTTCTCCATCCCTATTACTGCTTCACCACACTCATTTTCATCTATTCTTATATGGCATTTCCAGAAATCTCCATATGCTCTAATACTTCATCATTAAAAATGCTGATTAGTTAATATTCAGCCATTATTTCTAGAAAACATAGTAGTTAACCATTAGTAGAGACTAATGGGATGGGAACTATGAGAAAGTCTGTATATAAAATTTATTATGTATTTATTACTGATATTTTCATTATTTAGAATAACATTCTGCATTATCTGAAATTTAATTATTATTTAGCAACCTGACATTCATCCACTGCTTTTCTACCATTTAAACAAGATAATTTTAATATTTAGCTTTTTAGCCATTGATGACAAAAAAGTTTTTCATCTGAGTGCATACTGAGTTTTCAAAAGGTAAACTTACTCAATATCCATGCAGCAATCTCTGTATAGAAAACAGGTACCTTTCTTCATTGTGGCCCCAAATATTCTCTACTGTTTCTAGATGTTCCATACTCACATATTAAAAATATCTTAAGAAAGAAGCTGAAGCTTTGTTCATTTATTACTCTGTTGCTTCATTGCTTAAAACACTCAATATTTATGAGAATAATCGATCCTAAAACTTTCATTGTGAAATTTGTAACTTTCTTGAAGACAAGATAGTGAAACTTGCTGCAGTGAATGGTTTTACACAAAATCATAGTCACTACTGACATCCTTGAAACCATTTAGATAAGCCTAGTTTGATCTATTAGTTTAACTTGGGATCAGGTTCTGTTTGAGATTACTTTAACTCTGATTTTTCTCTGATTTTAGACATCCTATGGGAATATGTTATTCCTGTGAATACATTTGCCAGTAAACTCTTTTTCTGAATCATTTCTGAGAAGTGAATAAATGAGGAAAAAGGTCAACAGAACTAAAACTCTTTTGCAACTGCATGTTATCAGAAATTGTTGCGGCATTTTTACAGATACAGTAATTAACCACTTTATTAATATTTGTTTCTGCCTTTACAACACTGTTCACTGAAAGAAACTAAAAGGTTTTATGTAGATTATTGGCCTTATTGCAGAAAGTCTGCTGGTGTACAAGGAACAAATGAGTAAACCAGGTGCAGGTATTTGTGACTAATGAGAAAGAAGCAGAGGCAGGGTCAGCACTGAGTCACAGTCCCTTGATCCACAGTGGGGGACAACACTTCTCATTATAAGCCACCCTGTCTCCTGTCATTGTGCTCCTATATGAATTCCATCAGTGTTTCCATCTATTTATTCCGGTTTGCGGAGGAACAAAGGCTTTGTTTTCATTTGTCAGCAGACCTGTAAAAAAGAACACCCTGAAAAAATGAGAGCAATAAGGATTTATTTAAGAAATCAGTTTGATCAATTGTGACTAAGCAAGGAACCGTGCAATCAGAAACTTCTGCTTTTATACTTTTGATTGCAGTTCTGACCTGACTTTATGTCTGAGTAAAAGTAATTATCAAGGTTATAAAAGAGTTCAAATGCATTCAGTTCTTCTGGAAAATCAAACCATGAGGATCATTCTTGTCAAATCAATAATGAGCTGGACTTCTGCGCCATTGTCTACACAATGGCCTTTTATTTTCTTACAAGATCTGTGTAATTCTCAAAAGCTGCTGCTATGCATTACTTTCTTGCTGATCAAAAATACAGACTGTACAGCATTTACAGCTTTAAAAGATCAGGTCCTATTATAAAGGACTTTTTCCACTTTGATCAAAACAGGATAACATTTATTAAATCATGGAAGAGCATTGTTAATATTAAGTATATAAATACAATCAACAAAAGCTGAGGATTTAGTGACTTTTTTTCTTTCTACATTATTCTTAACACACTAAAATTTAAAGGTACTGTAGTCTTTAGGCACATAATGAGTTATTTCCTGGGCAAAGCAATAACTGTTATTATGTCTGGGATGCACTAAAGTACTGAAATTATTTCACAGTATCATAGAAGCGCCAGTTGGACTCCCCTTCTTGAACCTGATCTATTGCCAGCAGTGCACAGGGGCAGCCGTGTCTGTGTCTGGCAGAGTCTTCAAGATGCCCAGGAGAGAGATTTCACAGCTTCTCTGTGCAACTTATTCCAGTGAGGTACCAGTCACCTAGTGACTTTTGCCCCCCTAAAGTCCAATCTTAATTTTCCAAGCTGCAGTTTGTTACCACTGCTACAATTGTTGAGCACTGCTGAAAAGAGTTTGGCACTGTGATAATTAAAAAATAAATAAATAAAAAGGTAAAAAACCAAATGAAACAAATCCACAAAAATTAAATTCTCCAAATCTGTCTCTTACCACTCTAAGTTTTTCTAGAGTGGACACTGACACACACCACCCCCACCCTCCCATGCCCCATTGCAAAGAAACCCTTGTCATTAATCACAGAATCACAGAAAGGTAAGGGTTGGAAGAGACCTCTGAAGATCATCCCTTGAAGATCAACCCCCTTGCTAGAGCAGGATCACCTAAGGAAGATGACACATGACCACGTCTAGGTGGGTTTTGAATGTCTACAGAGGAAACTCCACAACCGCTCTGGACAGCCTCTTCCAATTAATATTGTTACTTTTAGTATTTGGGTGATATAATCCTTTGTGTTGAGTGTCTCAGTTTTCAAATATTTAAGTAAAAATAAATAGACCCTTTGTTTGGACATTTTTATTTTCAAACTTCACAAAGATTAAAAAGGAATATTTCTATAATCCTGTGATCTGAAAATCAACAAAAAGGTGTTATTAACCAAAAGGAAACAGGTAAATGAGATAATGAAAAGCAAATGCTACCATTGGGTAGTGTCTTTTGACTGCCCTCTTGGTATGTTGGAGGTAATGAGATGGTTGCTGGCCCTCTGCCTTCCGTGCCTCACTCAGGTTCTGTCCCTGCTCTTGGACTGGAAGGAGGAGAGCAACAAACAACGGCAAGGGATATAGTCTGGATAACCCAGTGTGGTAGATATGTAGTGCAGCAACTGCTTTAAAGCAAATGTTCATTTTGCTGTTTATCACTGAAAGATGTATTGCTGGAGAAAGTACATCCCCTGGGCACCTATCCCTCTCATTTGACTACTGTCGAGGCAACTGATGTGGATCCTTTGGTGTCTCAAAAGCACACTCCAAAGCCACCCAGAAGCTTATTATGTTACAAAGATGTCTACCCTGATAACAGAGATCTTAGGATAAGAGCATGAATAAAGGCACCACAGGAGTCTATAGCATTCAGTATGCTGACAAATGGGTTTTTTTTGTTAGGCAAAACTACTAAAGAATCCCTGAAAAATAATTTTGCTTTTTTTTCCCAGAACAACCAGAATTAATACTGGTAGACAAATAGTAGCCCTGAAAACTAATCCATTTATGACAATTTAGTTAGGAAATCAAAAACATTTACAGTTTTCAAAAACTAAATAACCATAACTAAATAACAATGGTACTGTTGTTGTGTGAGGCATTAGTAATGAGGGATATTAGAAAATACTTCAGGAGTAAGGAGGTCTCTAAGCAAAGGTAGAACTTCTTAAAAGGCCTTATATAGGTGTCTTTATTAAGCGGAATATATAAAGAAGCATTTCAAAAAATGGCTAAATCTCCTCTTGGTCTAGAAGGACGAGAAAGAACTTGTAATATAAACCAAGACCTAGGATGACTAGATACTCCTTCTATTTAACTTGAATGTTTACCAACCTTCCATTTATTCCATTTCCTTTCTGCTAAACACTTAAGAAATCTAATTTAATAGATAACAAACCAGGCAAGTCCTAAGACATAAAGCACAAAAATACATGCTTGCTTTTTTTTACTTATGAAATAGATGAATACATCCCTGAATAAAAAAGTAAAGCACAGTGTAGCAAGATATTAATTCCTCAATAACTTGATAATTTAAAGAAAATTAACTGTATAAGACCTATGCAAATGTTTTAGCTGTAATACAATGTCTATAACACAATGCTGAAATCTGTAGACCCCAACAGAAAACATGAAGTATGAAAATAAACCTTTGGGACTTGTAAAACAATACATTAATATATGCTGATGTTATAAGTAGTGCCATAGTTTACCTTTACTGGCTTGAAAGAGGACTCCAGGGATTGGAACAGAAGACAAATCAGAACAGTTGGCGGCTTTTTCAAGATCTGTCTTGCTGCTATATTGGAAAGCACAGTACTCCATTAACAAATTTACAACCGCTATAGAGTTTTATACGTAGAAAGGGAAATGAAGGGTGTAGCAACTGGGATTCAATATGAAGTATAGATCAGGTAGAAAACTGAATTATTACTGTTGAACTCCCAATTTTGTTACTTTATAAAGATTTCCATCAAATATAGGCCTGAATCCAGGGTGTGCACCTCGATGATGGGAGAGACAATGTTAGGATGGAATAAATAAGCTACCAGCTCCCTGCACATTTTTTTAAGGCTTCTTTGTTGAGATTGCCCAGAAACCCCAGAACAAAGGTTTCCTCGTGGCAGTTGTGTAACTAGGAAGTCTTACAAAGTGTGATTAAAACTGAGTAGAGAAGACTTTTAATAAAAGCTGGATACCTCCTGATGTAAAATTTTCCAAAATTTTACTCTTCTAAATTGTATTATGTAACACATAGCATGATTTTTTATTTGCTTTTCTTTTTTAATTGCCTTTGAGGTTATTTTTGGTGATTCAATTTAATACAAATGTATGCACAAAAAGTTAGTGAGGTGGAAAGATTTTGCACATAAACTTCATTATATGAAGCTCTGCATGAACCCTGTGTTATTTATGTACAACTATGCATAAGTAGCACATAACAGTTTATGTTCAGCTGTTGCACAGGAAATTGTATACAACTCCTGGCACTTTAAGGTTTGTCTATTATAGCTTCTGGCATTTAAAGCTTTCACTGCCCAAAGGTTTTATCCCTCCTTCTCCACAGAGAAATATATTTGGTAATTGCCTGGAAAAATATTCTGGGAGCCCTTTATCATTCCATGGATAATTCAGAAGTCCAGTGTTTTTAGTACTGGTGTTTTCTTCAGTGCATTTGTATTGTTATCCCTGAGGTGTTCAAAATGGTAGGCTGAATATTTCATCCCCAAGCATGCATTTCTGATTACTCATAACCTGTCTGATTATGGACTTAGGAGAGAATCATGCTGAGGGCTGGTTTGGCAGATTCTATGTTAAAATTATAGATAAATCTCCAACACCAGCTGTTAAAAATTGCTTCTGTCAGGCTGTGCTCACCACCACAGGTGTTTGTCTCTGAAGAACTCTGCTTCTCACGTCTCTCCTGGTGGAGTGGTTTGCCTCTGACCAGGCGTAGAAGATCCACCTCCTCTCCCTGGACTCAAATCTCCACCTTCCTTGCCTCATTTGTAGAAATGGTTGATGCTTTTGTCATCTTTAACACTTCTGAGGGATTTTCACGGGTACTAAGACACTGTAGCTTCACATACTCCTACTTTAACACAGCTGGCCCCAGTTCTGCCAATTTCCAAGTGTGGCCACAGCAGCTCTATCTGCTAGGGAACCAGGTTCTGAGCTTAAGAATCTCTTTATGTTATGGAGATTTGTATACATCTGTATTAAAAACCTGGAATTTGCTTTGACTTTACTAGTGTACATAAATGGAATAGCATTCTTACCTCAGTACTGCAGGTACATTCCCTTTTCACTCTAATACAATGAAGCTTTAACATCTTTAACACATTGCTGAAGACAATGTAATCATTTAGCAGTTGTGCGAACTGGATAAAACACAGCAGAATGACTAAAGTGTAATTATAAAATATGTCATGGTATTAATTTAGAAAAAACCGTCAATCAAACCCTAACAATGTAAACTGACTTTCCTTGTACTGAATTGCAATAATTATTTTGTTCCTTTCAATTACTGCACAAAGCTTTGGTTAGACAGAGAGTTGTAATATGTTCATGCTGATTTTCAGAATCTTGACCATAACCTAATTTCTTCAGAGAATTTCTCATTTTTTAGAGTTTTTAATAAGCATAGACTAACAAGACTAACATTTGTGTCTAGGGCTATAAACCTGCAAAGCTAAAATAAATCTTGTAGAAAAGCTTTCTGCTTACAGGCAGAAAATGCATAGCATACATGATAAGAAAACCCTTAAAGCTCTTTTGATGAGCTGGAGAAGGCAAGTTACAATGGTCTTGGTCTTAATTTGGCTCTATTACCCATTCCAGATTTCTGGTGTAAAATGGGACCATGTTGTTAGTTTCTCTGTCTACATTCACATTTTGTATTATGGGTACTTTAGGTCTGGTAATATTTCAAGACCTGCTTGGCAGGATGATCCAGTGCGCCTTCCTTCAGAGAGTTGAGAGAGGCAGATCCACAGCCTCTACAGTGTTTGAGAAGGCTTTAATAAGGTGTTTGTCTCTATCTTCTGACTTTGTAAGGCTCCTGCATATATTCAAGAGAGTGACTGAAAATCAATAGGAAATGGAATTAAGAGAAGAGAAGAAAGAAGAGGAGAGGAAGGAGAAGGGAAAGACAACAGAGCTCACTCTCACCAGATAGGTTACTGGATTTTAGACTAACAGAGCTTGAACTGCTTCCCAGAAGTGCTCCAGCTGGGTTGCTATCCAGACTGAGACTCACCAGTTCTCCCACTAAGGACCAACCCCTCCATAGATAATTGCTGCTGTCAGATGTAGCCTGGATGCCTCCAGTGTATTGGACTTCACTCACTACAGCGGGATTCAGGTGGAGTTGGGGCACGTTGTTGCTTATTGTTGATGAGCTTTGTAGCTTAGATTCTAGATCCTGCTTGCATGGGACTCAACATTTTGCAGTCCTGTATTAAGTTGATGGCTAAATGCATATTCTAGCAAGCTCTGTTTTCTCAGGTTGGTTAGCTACCTGAGTCACTGCCTGAGCTCAGGACTTTGAACCTACTTCTTGTTACTATACTCCCTGCTCATGTTCCTCCTAGACTCTGCACAACTCATTAGAAAGTTTCATTTCTGAAACAGGTATAATAGTTGTAGGACAGTATGTTTATAAATTGTAAGTGTGACCATGTGAAAATTTGAGTACCAACATTTTAAATTAGGAAAGTTCATTTTTTATCCCCACATTTGTGAAAGGGATGTATAATTTTATTTAATATTTATTTAATTTATATTTATGTGCAATATTTACTTAATAGTAAAAAGTAAGAAATAAAACATTTGTGATTCAGTATTTTTCAATGCTCATGCAATATCTTCATTTTTTTCTGCAATCCTGGCAAAGTTTTAGAAATGAAGTGTTAAGTTCAGAAGTAAATAACTTTGTAGCTTTTATTTATCCTGAATCTTGCCTACCTGATAAATCTACTTAAACTGGTTGCTGACATAAGTACTGCTAAGTAGAATTAATAAAATGTGCTAACATTATTTCAGTTAAAAAAAAATGAGACATGTGCTTTATTTAGATTTAAATACATAATGATTTAGATAAGTACCATACATTACATGATCAACTTTCTCACAAATTATTTAGAAAAATAATTAAACTTGTCAATCAATATGGATATAAAAATATCAATACTAGATGTCTGCTGTATCACTGGTGTATGGAAGTGCAGCAGAACAAGAGTTAATTCAGACATCTGTGACAGTACTGAATTTAACATGAGGTGAACTGGGAACTTTTAGTTTATATAACTGAAAGACAAGATTTGAAGTATATTTTCCATGAACAAAGAGTAGAAAATCGTGAGAAGATGTCATAAAATGTGATAACATTCTGCATTAAATTCAAGAAGTTTCCTCTAACTTACACATACTGTA
This sequence comes from Mesitornis unicolor, assembly GCF_000695765.1. Lineage (NCBI taxonomy): Eukaryota > Metazoa > Chordata > Aves > Mesitornithiformes > Mesitornithidae > Mesitornis > Mesitornis unicolor. The sequence goes on from NW_010157674.1 coordinate 70,758, forward strand.
ATCAATATACCTCCTTAATTTGGAATTTAGTTTAAACTCCCTAGTCTATTAGCTTCTATTACTAAGGTACCCTTAAGCCCAAAATGCAGTCTCTTCCATACTAAATTATATATTCCCTAAATCTCTTACTCTTTAGATCAAACATGAACTGAGTATGGTTTATTGCACATAGAAATGTTGTGTTGCTATTTATTATTTGAATTGACTTCTTCTGTAGCTCTGCTTGAGTGGATAAATGTAAAAGCGTAGAGAAAACATCTCTGCCACCAACAAAGTTAAAGTAAAGACATGTAAATAGTATAAATAGTGCTGATGAACAAAAAGAATAAAGAGTTTGTCCTATATAAGTCATAACCTTAATAGTAGCAGGCAGCCCCAACACTAATTCAGTGACTAATGCAATGACATTTCTGTTTTTTTCGTATGTCCTCTTGCCACCAAATACACAATGCAGATGTGGTGCAGCTATGCATACTAAGGTTTTTCATTCTCAAAATGTCACGATTACATATGAACTTTCTACTTTCCTGTCTGGTAAGTAGTCTGCTCAATTTATATGCTATGCGTCCTATGGTTCCAAGAAACTAAATTTGAACAGAAGAGGCAGATTCAATTTGTCTCTTTCAGACAAGTATTCTGTTTATACATTCGTATCCATGTTATAAAACATTGCAGGCTTTTTTTTTTAAAATATGAAATGTCTCATTTTTCTTATAGTGATGCTCTGATGTTACAAGAGCAACTAGACAATCAGTGAGCAAGGGGTGACTGTTACCTTGGGAACATGGGGTCCAACCCCATCAAAACTTTATAATCCTCAGGAAAGTCTTTCTGCCTTTATTACCCTCTTATGCAAAGTGCATTGCTATTATCAAGCCTGGCACTACTACTACTAAAACAGGAAATGCTCACCAAAATATGTAAGCGAGCAGGAAACACACTGTCCCTGTGCAGTAGTGCTCAGTGATAATTCCTACAAGCTAAACATCAATTGAACTTCCACTGGGAATACACACGATCTGATCATGGTTGTAAAGTGTTATTTAAGCAAAATAAATGATAGTTGTGCAGAAATTAATGACTATAAAACTGTTCATGAGTTAACTGAAGCTTAGAGAGGAACCCAAATAATAATAATTTTCAATTTCAAAATGATAATTTTCTGTAAGTTTTGAAAGAGGACATACTTTGTCCTTACTACCTAATTTTGTGATGGAGATAGGTATATTTATAAAGTGACTAGCAGATATTACTCATTATAGGAGAGGATGGACCACAGAACAGTCTCTGTTACTCCTATGTCATTGCTCATGCATGATCCCAACTGTGTCGTGGTATGTTGAAGCTCTGCTTAGAGGAGTGTCCTGCGATCACTTTAATGAGACAAATTACAGTCTATACACAGAGACTATGCTATGTTGCAAAATGAAAGAGGATCAGGGAGAGAACTTGAACATCATATTTCCTTTTGTCCACATTGCAGAATGATTATTTTGGGGGTTTTTTTTGACAGTACTTGAACTAGCTGTCTGTAGGACAAAAAGCCTAGATATTGTCTGGAAGATTATTTCATGGACTCTCTAATTAGCAATGTGGACAAAGATGCAGCAGACGTCCAGTATAGTCCTCCAGTGGCATCAGAGAAGGCTTTGTGGCTCCAAGAACTTCCGTACATTTAAATGCCAGCCCACAGTGTATGCAAACCATACTCCCAGTTTTATGTCAGAAAATCCACTGTATACATCTCTTTTAGTTTGAATACTTGGAACAGAACACATACCAATGATGATAATTACATAGTATGGTATGTATTGTGTTCTAGATTGAGCTAAATCTCAGTCATATGGATCTGAGGCACTGCACTGGTTGGTCTGGGGGTCAGGGATCCCCTGCTGGGACTGATATATTCACTTGTATAGCCATTGTGTCTTCAAGTAGATATAGTAAACATGAGTTGTGACCCTGATGGCAGTTGAAGAGCATCCTCTAGAGCTCATAGGATCTGGAATGTCTGAGAAGGCCTTCTACCCTATGTAAATAAACTATACTTACTGATATATCTAGGCACCTGAACAATATTAGTGTTTTAATATAATTTAGCGTGCACTTTGTATGCTTTCTGCACCTGACCAAATGCTTACATGTGCTTCTGCAGAACAGCAAATGAAGACGAGGCAGAGACTTTCAAGGGTCTGCTTTGAGACCAGAGCTGGTATTACAGCTTTGTGATTTGTTGTAAACTTTGGGCACAGAGCTTAGTTCTTAAACACAGGCTAATTTTTTCAATTTTTTTTTTTCATTATACTAACCAGAACAGTAGTAATATCTGTATTCAGAACTAATGGACAGGTATAGTGACATTAATGCAAATTTCTCTACCAAAAATATCTGAATCAATAGTTGTCTCCAATTTCTACCCTTACAAATCTCTTCCAGGTCACATAAGCAGCCACAAGAAAGATTTGTTCTCAGCTCAGTACAATTAACTAATGAAGTCATAACCAAGTATTGACTTCTTTCCTGGGTCATGCTAAACTGCAGACACAGAAATTTGGAGAGATTGGCGAGCCCAAGGATGCACTGAAAATCTCAGTCTAAATATTGTTTCCTGCTTCCCACTCATTATATTATTTCTAGTGCTTTTTAAAAGTAATTTCAAGCTTCACCCATGTTCACAAATTCTCTTAGTTGTTTCAAATACAGCTGATTTAGTGTCTACTCCTTCTCCTTTATAATCACTTAAATATTTAAGAAAATAAGCTCAGCTTTCTCTTTTTTATTGTTTCCTGAGTGGATAATATCGATTTTATAACATGAATATAATACTTGTCCAACAAAATAAATGTTGATCCATAAAGATTTTGGAAATCTATATGGTAACAATATGTTCTAGCTTTGCTGGGATTGCTTTGTAGAATTCCCTTTTAGTGTTTCCACAGAGCTGTTTTTTTGAGAAAACTACAGTGTTTGCTGATAAGGTTATTTTCATTTTCACTGGCAGATATTTACATTTCTGAAGGTTTTGCCTGCACCTGTGCTTACAGTATCTTTCTTGTTTGTTTGTTTGTTTGTTTTGATTGGTTTGGCTTGGTTTTTTCTTCTCTCTGCACAAGAGAAAGGAGGGGAGCAAAAGCTCAGGATTCTCTGGGATAAATGACCCAGGACAGATGATCCGGGTATGATCCAAGCTGAACAATAAAGATGTATTCTATCCCATAATCGTCAGACTAACTATAAATTGGGCAGCTTGGAGGGGACAACCCCCTCCTTCTTTGCCCCTTCGCCCCTTCAGCCTCCCTTCAATCCTTGCCTTCTCCCTCATGATGGTGGTCCATCTTGGTTCCTGAGTCTTATCCCTCTCTTGCCACATTTTCATTGTGTATGGCCAGTGTCTGCTGTTTGTGATCTGAGTATAACTTTGACTGCTTTATTACAGATTCTCTCCCCCATCCCACCAGGGAGGGCAAGTGAGTGTACTGCCTGGTGTTTAGATGCTTGCCAGGTTAAACCATGACACAATAGTTCTTAAATACAGCAATAAAAGTGAGCATAGTTATGATCTGGGTTTAGTTTTGACATAACTACATAGATCTATAAATGCAATAATTAGACACTTAAGAAAGTATGATTGACATAAAACATTTAGTATGTTCTATAGTACATATAAGAACAATTTGCACTTTTTTTTCTCTTTCAGCCAGAGCTAGCAGCAAGATTGTTTTAATGGCTTAGGCAAAATAATTGACACTGTGTCCCTTAGTAAGAGGTCATGCAACAGTCCTGGAACAGCCTGCAGTCTGTACAATGAGCCATTCAAGTTAAAAAAAAAAATAATCCTTCAGGTCTGACAGCAAAGGAAGCATTTACCTTCTAGCTTTAAAAAATGATGGGAACAGGCAACAGAAGAAACACAAAAAATATTCATTATACCAAGGGCAGTCAATGTTTTTGTTTCATTCTTAGGCTTCAGACATCATCAGTTACAACTTTTCCATGTATGACAATCAAGGAATGCAGCCTGCATTAGTTAAATATGTGAATCTAAGCTTCATTGGTTAAACCATATTGAATCCATGTATTTGATTTAAAAAAATTTACTAAAAAGAATTAACTTAATTCCCTAAATTAAGGCCACTTCACACACAATTTATTTCAGATTTAGCATGTTACTGTATTTTCCTCAAAAATAGAATACAGAGTCACCCTTATTGCAACAAAAAATGTATGTATAAAACCCTGAGTTGATCTTTCAAATAATAGGTGTTTTAATTCAACAAGAAAAGGGTCATCCTAATAATGTAATTCTGTAGTTTCTCTTTTGTTGTGACTAACTCTTCAACTTATGCAGAGTATAGAATTTCTGTTTTTAAGGCTCTGTAACATTTTTCCCCAGTATATCTTTAATTTTCACTTCAGTTACAGTAAATATTTCAACTTACTGCATGTCAACCAACTTACCACAAAACCTCATGTCTTTCTGAATGCATCCTTCATGTTTCATTTTTAGCTGTCTCTTTTAGGGCTTTCATTCTAAGGCATCATGAAAATTATTTTACTGAGGACCTAATAAGTGGATCCCCACTCTTCACTCTGGTCCCTCAGATGGCTGGATACCCACTTGGAAATGTACTGAAAGCTCAGAAATCAGCTTCTGGTGTTCACCAGTCCAAGCAATCAACCTTGTACTCTCTAAAGTACTCATTCACCCCAGAGATCCGGCACAAAGGAAGTTACAATGCAGAAACTGAGCAGTAAATATACACAGGACTATTAGACTTGTGAACAAGAAGAAACTAAGCCTAAAAAAAGTCTATCATAGTTGATACCATGATTCTAGCTAGGTATTTTTTAAATAAATACTTAGATACAGTATCACAGAAAGACCCTTAAGTTTTTATGCAGCTCTACAAAAGCTGAATACCACATATAGCTGCTAATCGATCTCACAGTTCAAGCCAGGAGTCAGTGAGAATTGTCTGTACCTCTCATTTCTGTTTTGCTATGATTGGATTAATGTATATAGATATGCTGATTTATTATTTCAAATGTTTATGTCTATGTAAGAAAAAAGTCCAACTTATTAAGTGTGGATAAAACCTTACCTGTTTTGTCAGTGTGGAAAAGCATTATAACTGTTACACCAGAGGCTAGGTTTTGGTTTTGAAAGACTGTTGGAAAATTCAGTTTCTAAGAACTTAGAAAGGCTTGTGCTAATATTTTCTGTCTTATCAGACAACTTACGTAGTTTATTGTAAATCTTATTTATTTAAATGGGTTTGAATATGCTGCCTAGAGAAAACATTTGTGGTGTAAAAAGATAACTGCACAATAGAAATGTGGGAGATAATGACTGTACTGGAGGCTAAGGAATAACCTGTATTCTAAGTTTATAATTATCAGATTAAAATTCTTAACTTCAGCTGCACTTCTGCTCTAATATTGCAGCCATGATACACAGTTGATCTCAGTTGTAGAGGAATCAGACATATCAAAACTACTTGGTGTGAGTTGTCACAACTGCTTCAATGCACTCACATATATTTTAACTTTCACTAGTATTGACTGAATTAAGAGATGCACAAGCAATTCCTTGCATGCTGAGCCTGCCACACATGCATTGCTCCTTGTGTCTACTCACACAGGCTCCCTTCTTATTATTAAAATGTTTCCAGAACATATAACTTTATTCTTAAATTTCAGTAACAATTTTTAATATCGGTGCTGGGTTTTTTTAATGTAATCAGTAATGACTCTTGTTATCATGGATTTGGAAATGATCTTTTAACGTATGCAGAGCACAATTAAAATAAATAAATAATAAAACAAGAATAATTTCTATAGGTACATCAGTGATAAAAGGAAAGCTGGGGAAGATGTCAGCCCTCTCCACAAGGAAAACAGAGAACTGATCACAAGGGATACGGAGAAGGCTGAGGTACTCAATGACTTGTTTGCCTTGGTCTTCACAGGCAAGGGCTCTAACCATGCTGCCCAAGTTACAGAAGGTAAAGGTAGGGATTGGGAGAAGGAAGATCCACCCACTGTAAGCAAAGATCAAGTTTGAGAACAGCTAAAGAACCTGAAGGTGTACAAGTCCCTGGGACCCGACAACATCCATCTGTGGGTCCTGAGAGAACTGGCATATGAAGTTGCCAAACTACTAACTATGATATTTGAAAGGTCATGGCAGTCTGGTGAAATTCCTGATGACTGGAAAAAGGGAAACGTAATGGCCATTTTCAAGAAGGGGAAAAAGGAAGATCCAGGAAACTATTGGCCAGTCAGTCTCACCACTATGCCTGGCAAGATAATGGAGCAGATACTCCTGAAGGCTCTCCTAAGGCACATGGAGAATGAGAATGCAGTGATTGCTGGTAACAAACATGACTTTACTAAGGGCAAATTGTGCCTCACCAATATGTTGACCTTTTATGATGGTGGATAAGGGAAGAGCAGCTTCAGTGGATAAGGGAAGAGAAACTGACATCTTATACCTGGACTTGTGCAAAGCATTTGACACTGTCCCGCATGACATACTGGTCATGAAATTGGAGAAATGTGGATCTGATGGATGGACCACGCACTGGATAAGGAATTGTCTGGATGGTCACACTCAGAGAGTTGCGGTCAATGGCTCAATGTCCAAATAGAGACCAGTGATGGGTGGTGTTTCCCAGGGATCAGTACTGGGACCAGTGCTTTTTAACATCTTTGCCAGTGACATGGACAGTGGGATCAAGTGCACCCTCACCAAGTTTACAGATGACACCAAGCTGTGTGGTGTGGTTGACACTGGAAGGAAGGGATGCCATCCAGAGGAACCTGGACAAGGGACCTGGCAGAGATGGGCCCTTTCCAACCTCATGAAGTTCAACAAGGCCAAGTGCAAGGTCCTGCACCTGGGTCAGGGCAATCCCAAGCACAAATACAGGCTGGGTGGAGAACGGCTTGAGAGCAGCCCTGAGAAGAAGGACTTGGGAGTGTTGATCGATGAAAAGCTCAACATGGGCTGGCAATATGTGCCTTCAGCCCAGAAAGCCAACCGCATCTTGGACTGCATCAAAAGAAGTATTTCCAACAGGGTGAGGGAGGTGATTCTGCCCCTCTACTCTGCTCTCATGAGACTCCACCTGGAGTACTGTGTCCAGTTCTGGGGCACCTAACACAAGAAGGACATTGAGCTGTTGGAGTGGGTCCAGAGGAGGGCCACAAAGATGATCAGAGGGCTGGATCACCTCCCTGTGAGGACCGGCTGAGAGAGTTGGGGCTGTTCAGACTGGAGAAGAGAAAGCTCCGGAGGAACCTTATTGCGGGCTTCCAGTTCCTGAAGGGGACCTGTAGGAAAGCTGGGAAGGAATGTTTTAAGAGGGCAGGTAGTGATAGAATGAGGGGGAATGGTTTTTAACTGGAAGAGGATAGATTTAGACTAGATATTAGGAAGAAATTCTTTACTGTGAGGGTGGTGAGACACTGGCACAGGTTGCCCAGGGAAGCTGTGGATGCCCCCTCCCTGGAAGTGTTCAAAGCCAGGTTGGACAGGGCTTTGAGCAACCTGGTCAAGTGGGAGGTGTCCCTGCCCATTGCAGGGGGTTGGACTGGTTAAAGTCCTTTCCAATTCAAACCATTCTATGATAAATGAACATGAAAAGCCATTGTCAAAAAAATGGTGAAAAGTCATTAAAAATGCATTCTTTGTTAGAGATAATGTGCTATATTGCTAAATCACTCTTTGAAAGTGCTGCTTCTGTGACACTTTCTAGGAAGAATTGATAGGATGTTGGAAGCTATGCAGTTGTCCTGTAAATCAACAATGATATATTTCTTACAATATCTGTATAAGCCTGGGGGAAGAAAAGGTGTTCCATGTTTCCTCCATTAATGTTTCCAGTAGTGTTATTGTGCTTGTAGCATTGGTTACAACATTGTATCAGTACTCATGGGAAGAGAATTGTGGTTTGAAATTTTGTCAAGGGTGTTTTAAATATGGTCCTATATAAATATAAAAATAAAGAACTAACTGTTGCTTACAAAAGAGATAGTACCAACTGCCAACAAAAACTGAATGAAGGAAGAAAGCCACTTAAACTATGTAGTAAAATAAATGTAGTGACTACACTGTAAAGCCTTAAACTTGTTTAGCTTGATTCTTCTCTCTCTAACCATGATGTCAGGTTGTCTGTAATTCTACCAAGCTCAGTGTCTTACTCTGGATTTACTGCAGATGCCATAGAATATAAAGGTAGAAGCATCACAGATCCTTAAATTTAAAACCAGCTATTTTTTATGCCTTATTATAATCTAGAGATATGCTACTAATTAGATTATTTCAGAGAGTATTTTAAGAAACAAGTTTTGTGGTTTTTCCACCTAACTGATGTTTGCTGCATTTTGTATTCTGGAATTATTATTTTTTTTTCATTCTTACATTGCCTTTCTTTCAGAAAATACGCAATAATAAAAATTTTGTGTAGAAGAATGAATTTTTTTAGGCATGTACCATGAGATCATGATACAGGATGACAGTTTATGAAAAGAAGTATAAGCTGTTAGACTACCTCATGACATGAGAATGGTATTCTGGGCTTTCATGCAGCACAGCGCTCAAATTCATTGCTTAAAATAGCTTGTCAGAAAACAGGAAACTGAGATAGACATTGGCTACAGTAGACGAGACCTTTAGCTGATTATAGCTCTGAGCATGTGAGGTGAATATGATCAGTTATTTTGTAGGCAGCTGTTTCTGGCCCTGTGCTTTCAAGCTCTACCCAGTTGGCTGAGATGTGAACAGAAGCCCCAAGGGGTGCAATTTTTGAAATGAACCCAAAGCAGCTTGGCTCACATTGTGTTTCATGTAAGTTTTATTTTTGATCATGATGACATAGGTTAAAAATAGCTGAGATGTTTGTACTGTTCATAAAATAGCAAATACTCTGGATTTCTAACTGTCAAAACTAGACAACCCAAATATCTTTAGTCTGACAATTGTGTTCGTGCTGTCATTCTTGTGTGAACTGGTACTGCCGTGGAAGAAATGGGTAGTGATACAGGAGAAAAACTTGCATCTTGCCAGACTATGCAATAAAAAATGAATATGTCGACAAACATAAACACAGTAGTCTTCAGAAGGTGGACATCTCATGGATTAGGGTGAAATTTAAATATATAAAATTTGAAGTAACTTTGGAAACAATGGTGGAAAGATTTTTGGGGCTGTTTTTTGTGTTTGTCCTTTCTCTCACCTCCTTTTCTTTTTTTCTTTTCCTCTGTTTTTCTCTCTATCTTTTTATTACTTTCTCTTTTACTTTCTTTTCATATCAAAACTAATTCCACCTTAGTATTCTGTACACTCTATAATAAATAAATTGTCAGAAATGAGAACATACAGAGGAAAATTTATATTTCTCTTAGCTTTCTCTATTCCGTAGTTCCTCTTCTGTATTCTTTAGCAATCAACTTTTGTTTAACTTCCCTAGTTTGTCCATACGGCAAAGTGAAGATCATGACATGTCTATCACCCTGCTGAGTGATGAGACTGAGGATGTATATCTGGGGCTGGTATTCACTGCTATTGAGGAATGTACTGCAAACAGGCTGAAAAACAGCTGCCCTCCCTGCAGTCTCCTCATCTGCTAAAAAGACGGAATCAAAGCCTGAATAATCTCCAGCTCTGTTTCTCCACTTAATTTCTGACTGCAATTTAACTACTATGATTTATTGAGCAGTTCCAGATTTTCTTATTCATACAAACACCCTTCTAAATTGGTGCCTTTAGTGCTTTCTCTGACTCATTTCTTGATTTCAGGAAGGTCACTAAACCTTATGAGATTTTAGTGTATGTATTGTTTAAACAGAAGTAGGCAGTAGTTATTTCAAGACTAAAACAGTGATTTTAATTTGCTTTGACTTCTTCAGAATAACAAAGCTGTTGAAAAGAACTAGTGGCATAATGTTATTTTGCCTTTGCTTGCCTCCTGCAATATTAGTAAAATTAAATAAGAGAATCACAGAATCATAGAATGGTTTGGGTTGGAAGAGACCTTAAAGTTCATCCAGTCCAACCCCCCTGTCATGGACAGGAGCACCTCCCACTTGACCAGGTTGCCCAAAGCCCTGTCCAACCTGGCCTTGAACACTTCCAGGGAGGGGGCATCCACAGCTTCCCTGGGCAACCTGTGCCAGTGTCTCACCACCCTCACAGTAAAGAATTTCTCCCTAATATCCAATCTAATTCTACCCTTTTCCAGTTTAAAACTATTCCCCCTCACTCTATTACTACCTGTCCTTGTAAAAAGTCTCTCCCCAGCTTTCCTGTAGGAAATATATTCTTTTGCTTGTATTCAGAGTTGCTAGATATGCAGTTTAGGAAGACTGGAAAAAGTATTCTTGGAGTTTACTTGATGTGGTTCAAAAATACAAAAGCTTGCTTCACTCTATCACTTGGTGAGAGAAAACTAAGACAATAATCTGAAAGACACTAAGCAACCACATGTGTGTATGAGCAGATAATAAACGCCTGGCAGAAATTCTGTAGAATCTAAAACTTACATGAGTTTAGTTGGAATTACTCCATTTTCTTGGCTTTGTTCCTCAGCTATATCAGAACTGAGGGAATTCTAAGCTTTGCTCACAAAATGATAACAGCAATTTGGGAGAATGTGAATTTTTTGGTGCACCTCTAAGATATTTCTTTGTGCTTCTTTTCACAAATTGAGGGGGACATTGCGGCTCAGTCCTATTCATTTTACACTATAGATCCATTTTAAAAAAACAAGCAGCATAGTGCCAATGTATTCTTTTTTGTGAAGTATTTTTATTTTACTCATTAATAGCTCTGATGTATTTATAGGATGCTAACCATAAAAAGTAATGCATACATTAAGATTCGAAAGATTTTGGATGCCAAAGTAATACCAGTTCATAGGACACACAGCTGAAAATAAAACAGGGTAGGTTATTAATTGGAAAGTTTAAATCTTAGTAAAGTTTATTGATTTCTCAGTAAGCTGTATTCCTTCCTTTGTTCCTTTTTCTCCTCTTTCTGCAGAAATATGGGGCCAAACATGAAATAGGGAAGGGTTACATTTTGGCTGACAATTCTGCATCTACCTAAAAGCTGTCCTTCTCTCCATATAGGATGTAGTGTTGCTGTCCTTACAATGTGATAGGGCAGACCATGATCTTCTCTAGATTATGTGAAAACCATCTCAAAAGGTGGCTGGCCTTTCCAGGAGTATGGACTGAAATTCTACAGGCTCTGGATTACCCTTGTTCAGCTGCTTGTTAGAGTATGCTGAGAGTGACTGAATCAGAAAGATGGATCTGATTCTTCAAAATTCTTCTCTCTGGGGTTTGTTGAATACTTGTTCTTTTACTAAAGAGATGGGTAGGTATAAAGTAAGCAGTCTCATTAACTGCCACCTCCGAATATGACAATTCCTGACTTCTACACTGCATATTTATTGTGTGTACTAATTAAGGAGATATATATATCTATATATATATATA
>NW_010157675.1:0-662 GCF_000695765.1 Mesitornis unicolor
TAGGTAGAAAAAGTAGATACGTATTTGTTCACAAATGATGAAAATAGTGTACCGGTCACTTCATATGGAGAAATGTATGCAATTATTAGTTAATAGCCTGTTGGTGACTTTTAATTTGGTGTCCATGTGGTCAACACACACTTAATTTGTGTTTGTCCTTGCATTCACACTCAGCATTAGCATATACAACCACAAATACTTACTTCTGCCAGAGCTTTTATTGCTTGTGTCAGCACTGTGGTTGCAGGGCAGTCTGTATATTGACTTGCCAAGAAAAATTGTAAAAGAACATGTAGGCAATACTTGTAGCCCAGCTGTGTAAATGTGATTTGTATGAAGAGAGCTGGTGGCCATCTAGCAAAGCCTGTAATTCTCTAGTGCAGACTGGGCAGTAAGGAAATAAAGTTTTGCTCAAGGCCAAAGACTGACAAGGCAGCAAAACCAGCAGTGTTTGGTATTACCAACCAGACAGTGTTTCTAAACTGCATTCCATATATTAGCTTTTAAATGTAATTGTAAATATTATTATTAATTACAGTAAAACTGATTTGTGAAGAGGAAAACCAGCAGTTCTCTGGGTACCCAGTCCCCTCAGCAAGAAGATAGAGATGGAATGGGAGAGCAGCTAATGTCACACTGTTATTTGTCTCATCTGCTGAAAC
>NW_010157675.1:953-1420 GCF_000695765.1 Mesitornis unicolor
TTTTTTTAAACATTGGAATAACTTCTGATTTTTTTATAATACAAATATGTTTACAGTGTATATTGAGAGATAGCATTTTACCACTTGTGGGTGAATGCAAAACCAGAAAGTGTTCATGTCCCTTAGCAATACAGAATAATGACAGAGAGCTTTAAAATATATACTGCAACATCTTTAGCATTCTGCTGCTGAGGGTGTTGTGGAATTTCTAGTCTCTAGAGCACTGCTCTAGGTAACTACACTGGGACTGCATTTCAGAAGCTATTTAACATGTGCTCAGATTTTCAGAGCTCCTGTTACATACTTATAACTTTCTTTTTATACCAATTCCAAAATTAGATGCATTAAAAAAACAATTGCCATCATCTTATTCTAGCTCAGTCTGGAATGAGCCCGCCTTCCCTGCAGTCTGTTTATCAGCTTGGCTGTCAGAGTGAGGTTAAGAGCCAATTGTCTGGTGCAACAGT
>NW_010157676.1:0-621 GCF_000695765.1 Mesitornis unicolor
GCTCCCCACGGGCGCCCCTGCCAGCCCCGCTGTGCCCTCCTCCATCTTCCCAGGGCAGCCTCGCGTTGTCACCCATGTCACTGTCCCCCTGCGGGGGGCGGGACACCCCTCCCGGGGTTGGGACAGATGGTGGCCTGGGCACGCAGCATCCCTGTTTCGTGTGGGGGCCTGGCTCTCCTCCAGCTCGCTTGGCCGAGCATCCTTCCATGGAGGGGCCCTGCCAGCACCACCAGGACCCCCCAGGGTATATACCCCATCTTGCTTCAGCTCCCTGAGACGGGCACACGGAGAGTTCCCCATGGCTTTGGGGACCCCTATGGCTTTGAGATCGAGTCCTTGCAGGGTGCCTGGCCAGGCTGGGGGTGCCCCTGCACAGGTGGAGAGGGTACCTGTATGCTTTTGCAAAGCCAGTGGTGACAGTGCCTTGCAAATGTGGTGGCAGAAGCTGGTTGGGGCAAGGGGAGCAAGAAGCGGGGTCCATTGATGCTCTTCCCAGGGTCCGGTGGTGGTCTATGGAAGGGGGGTGCGTGGTGAACCAGTGCTGTAATGGTGGAGGAGAGCGTGCGTGGCCATCGGGAGTAACGGGAACGAGCCCCTGTGTGTGTGTGTGTGTGTGTGTGT
>NW_010157676.1:640-1366 GCF_000695765.1 Mesitornis unicolor
TGCGACTGCAGACAGGGCTGTCTCTATCGATTCTCTGATTTTTTCTCCTACCGGGAGCAATTCCTGACTGATTAAAAGCGACCTGGCCCACGATTTGGCTGGCAACCGGGTCCCTGAGTGCCAGGGGTCTGTGGGTCACCTCACTTCTCCTTGGGCTTTACATGCAAAGCAGAGAGGAGGTCTTGAAGTCCCTGAGAAGGGGGTAATAAATGTGACCATGCTGGTGGCATCGGTGTTAGCCCTGGTTGGGGGGACATTAATGAACCCTGGTATAATCCAGCATCCACCCAGTGGGTGCCCATCAAGAATTGGGTCTGACTCCATCCCGGCGGGCCCCCCGCGCTCCCCCGTTCTGCACCACCGTGTCGGGCAGTGAGCAGGGAAGGGCCGTGCGTATTCCTGCCACTCCCGAGGTGAGCGCGGGTATCCATCCAATCCATCCCTGCCCCGCCGCCACCGCAAGTTTCCTGCTGTCCCTAACTCAAATTCGGCTCCTTCAGCCAGTGGCCTCGGGGGTCCTTTGAGGTGGCCCCGAACTGCCGCCTCCCCCGATGTCGCGGCGCTGGGCTGGCGCTGAGCGGGATTAGGAGGGAGAAAGCCAAAAACCTGCAGCAGGGATCACAGCACAGCAGCTCTTCTGTCCCTGCTGCGGACCTGGCTGCGCTGGGCAGGGAGCGGAGAAGAGGAGGGCGCTCGCTGTCAGCAGCTGCGTGTGGGTGCCCTCTG
>NW_010157676.1:1642-9882 GCF_000695765.1 Mesitornis unicolor
TCGCTGCCAGGTTTACCTCGCAGGTCCCTATTGTGCTGGTCCACCTACGCCGTGCCGTTGCCATAGCGATTCTGCCATCCGATCTGCCCAATTCCTGCCTGTTCTCCCTGCCTTCCCCCCCAAAACCTTTGGCCCTGCGCCCTGGCTGCCCTCCCCATGCCCCAGGACCCTGTGCTGGGGGGGGGACAAAGACCCCCCCTTCCCCACCATGTGCAAGCTGGGGATGTGCTGAGCACTCAGCCCGAACCCTAGGAACCTGCAGCACAAGAGGAGCCCTGACCTTGGCCGTGGAGGCCACAAAAAGGAGATTTTTATTTTTTTTTTTAGCCCAAACAGGCTGATCCGTTTGTCCTGCTTCATTGTCGTAAATGGATTTTATTGCTGATTTGCTTTGTGTGGACATCTGGAAAGGAGGGGGGTTGGGTACAGGTCAGGAGTGTAAATTTGCTGGTGGCCAAGGGCGTTTGCGCTTTGGTGTTACCTGGGTTGCCCCAGCGCTGCTGTGCCGTAGGGTAGGGGTGTAATTGTACTGGGAGCTGATGGACCCCGCTTGGAGAGAATGGGGGTGGGGGGGTGAACACAGGGCTGGGGGTCTATTGGTGCCACTGCCATTGGGACTCTGTGACCACCTGCTGTAGCATCTCTGGTGGCCTCTCGTGACAACCATCAGAGCCTCTTTGGGCTGGGGACTGGAGCAAAGTGGAGTAAAACCCAAATCTCTGCCTAAAGATGCCTTTGCCTGTGGCAAAGCGAGCACCCCGGTGCTCTTTCCGAGGGACATCTGTGTTGGGTGATTCCCCCAGCCCCCTCAGGAGCTGGGATCTGATGGCAACAAGCCCAAGCACCCCTGTGTTCCCCTCTTGCCTCCCGCTGCTCCTCTCCCGTGTGCGGAGATGCTCATGTTTGAGAGGTTTTGCAATAATTTTAAGACCTGGGCTGACAGCATCTGCAGTGCACAGCATCGGTGCTGCTCTCCACTGTCTGGTCGCTGTTTGCGTTCGGCTCTCTAGCTTGTCATTTTGATGATTACCGCTTTAATTCAGTTTCTCCTGTGCTGAAAAGCATTAAAAAACTTTAATAAGGAGAAACAGATTAAATTCACTTTACTGTTATTTTTCAAGGAGGTTTTTGTTTGTCAAGACGTGGTGCCCGAGGGGGACTCTATCAGAAACTGGAACTCCTGAAAATGAGTTAATTAAAAAGCCAATGAAACTGCCTGTGTCCCTCCCTTTGGTGCGGTGTGCTGGGGATGCTGCTGCTGTCCATTTGCGAGGGCTGCACTTGGTCCTGCCTTGTTAATCACCAACAGATTTGTGTTATAATTGCTAACCGGGGGAAGTCGGCCTTGGTCAAGGCAGTGACTCACTTGGATTTCATTTACCTCCTGTCTTCTCCTGGGACAAGCACTAAGATTATATATTTAAAAAAAAAATTACTCTACAATGCTCTTCACTGCTCTGGTTTTTCCTCTGTGGATGTGTGTGGATGCGTATGCATCGCCTCAAGCACTCACTGTGCACGGTTTCCCCCATGGCCCTGGGTTCACAGAAGCATCTCGCCCCCCTTTTTGCACTTGCACCCATGCTCCAGCTCTGCACGCCTGTGCTTTAGTGGGGGGGCCCTGGTTAGTCCCTCATTTTGCAGCATCACGGACATGACTTTCATTGTAATGATGATCCCAGCCTTTGTAATTCCTCGTACCTTCTGCGCGGCTGTGCTGCGAGCGCACTGCCTGGTTTATGGGATGTAACGAGGCTGTCGCTTCAAATCCTCTCGCAGACCATTATCTCCCTTTGATGCTTTTGAAGAGCCAGCGATATGTTAATTCTACCTTGGCCCTCTCCTCTTCCCTGCTCTTTGTACAAATCCACCCTTGCCAGCCCAGCACTCGCAGGGGAGCTGGGCACAGCGCCTGGGCTGTCCCTTCCTCCATCCCTTGGTTTTTTGGGGGGGTTGGTGGAAGGTGGCTGCATTTTGGACTGTTTGTGCCACCCTGTCACTGCCGTCACTGTGGGTGCATCCCATGCCCAGAGTGGGGTACATCCCCAGCGTCAGGGGGATGCATCCTCTCTGTTTTGGGAGATTTGGAGAGGATGGAGGATGAGGGAAGGGCAGGACAGGTTGGGCAAAGCGCCCAGTGCAGCAGCAGCGCCTGTGAGGACAGATGGAGCCCCTGAAAAGGCTGCGTGGCCGTGCCCATCGCCCACTGGCCCTGGCCAGCAGCACCAGATTGTGGGCCCTGGGCAGCCCTGCCTGTTGGCTGGGTATGGGCAGGGTGGGCAGAGCATCCCATATCCTCCTCCATAGCCTGGGCCACCAGAGCCAAGCTCAGTTTGGGGGTCTTGCACCAGTCCAGGGGCTGCCAGCTAAGGGGAGTGCTGTGGGTCACGCTAACCAGCCCAAATCCCTTCCAGAATATTCTTAATCCCCCTCCCATGGCACTCAAGGTTCAGGCAAGCTCGTCACTGGTTTCATGTGGAGTGGCTGTGTGCGGTGGGGATGTAATTTATGGACTTTGTGATAAGCCTGTCCAGTCATCCTAAAATAATAAATAAAATACATACTAAGGGCTGGCACCAGATAGGATCAGTAATATCAGGGGCTGAGGAAAATTACTGAGACTCTTCAACAGCAAAATGAAGAGCAGGGAGGGGAGAAATTAAGTTGCAGGAGGAAGAAGTCAGGAGCATCATCTCCCACC
Organism: Mesitornis unicolor; assembly: GCF_000695765.1. Taxonomy (NCBI): domain Eukaryota; kingdom Metazoa; phylum Chordata; class Aves; order Mesitornithiformes; family Mesitornithidae; genus Mesitornis; species Mesitornis unicolor. The sequence goes on from NW_010157676.1 coordinate 4,344, forward strand.
ACAGACTGGGTCAGGGACTGGGACAAACTGGTTTGGCCACAGCTTTTCTGAGCAGCGCTTGGGGTATTTGACTGAAATATCTGATCCTGCTGTGGAGGTCCATTGCAGCTGCTCAAAGCACGGAGGAGTTTGGAGGTGGGGAGACCATCCCTTGGGTGCCCCCAGGGACCAGGGGTTGGGGGTCTCACCCCTTGCTTTGCCTGGGTGCACTGGTGGTGCGGTGGGGAGCACCAGTGGCCGGAGGGGAGGGGATGGAGGATTTGCTGCTCTGTTTGAAAGGGGCTGTGGTTGAGTTGGGGTCCCTGGGGGGCAGCACCCAGCCTGGGGAGCGGGGGTGAGGGCTGCTGGGGAGAAGTGCAGTTACAAAACCGCTGCCGTGTGCTGCTCGGCTCCAGATGATGCTGAGTGGAGGCATTGCACGTCAAAGCCTTCAGGAGCTGATGCAATCCCGCTCGCATTGCTCAGACAGGAGATGGGCTCTGCTTCCCTGAGGCTCCTCCGGCCTTGGGTGCTTTGGCTTGGCACACAGCATGGCCACAGATTGGGCTGTGCCCCAGAGCATGGCTGGGCAGGTATCAGTGCTCCCAGCATCATCTTCCTCCCAGCATCATCTTCCTCCCAGCATCATCTTCCTCCCAGCATCTTCCTCTCAGCATCGTCTTCCTCCCAGCATCTTTCTACTAGCATCATCTTCCTCCCAGTATCTTCCTCCCAGCATCACCTCGCTCCCAGCATCTTTCTCCCAGCATCTTGTGCCCGGCATCATCTTGCACCAGTAGCTCAGGCTGCAAAGAGCTGCTGATGCAGCTGGTGTTTTAATTGCCAGAGACGATGGATGGCTTCGTTTAGCACCGAAAGGCATTCTGAGGCCGTTTCTCGCTTTTCCAGCTCCCGGTGTTTCAGAAAAGCTTGGCATGCCCAGGATGGGCTCGGATCCCACTGGTTGTTATCTAATAGTGCCTGGTAATCGCGGTGCTGGGCTCTATTTCTGGTTGTGTCTCTGAGTCACGGTGTGCCCTTGGAAAAGACCTTTGTGCCTTGAGGCTCGTCTGCATGAGCGCGCTGCACTCGTTTGACTTAAATCGCTTTTAAAAGAGTTTGGGTTTGATTGAGGCAGAACTTGGTTTGGGTTTAGTGATGTTTTGCAGAATATTAATGTGAGCTGCAGCTTGAATTGCAATAAGAGTATTTTTCTGATGCTCAAGATGGGTCCAACAAGTGAATTTATGTTTATATGAATAGACCAGACCTGCGTTTACCTTGTCAGCAGAAGGGTTGATACCCCAGCAGCAAATATGGGATAATTGTGGATTGTAAAAGTCCTTGGATAAATACTCTGTGATGCTTCAATGTTATCGCAACTTCCTCTGCTCCCAGAGCATTGCGATAGGAGACTCCTTGGCAGCTGCAGGGACTGGTGGGGACTGGGAGCTTGCTTTCTATCTAAAACAATAATAATAATAATAAAGTAATCATCCTCTAAGGAACAAACTGGGTTTGCAGCCAGGGTGATTGTGGTGAGGAAATAAACACTGTAAAAACAGCGAGGCGTTAGGGGGGGTGTGAGAGGGGAGGAAAGAGCAGTTGAGAACTTTGATCCCAATAAAAAACTGTTGGGACAAAAGCTGCTCTGCACCCGTTTCTCCCGCCCCACCCCTCAGCTGCACGTCTCGGTGACACCAAAATCCTTCCCCTTCCAGCAAGGTGACCACGCGTCTTGTCACTGGGTCCAATTTTGGATGTGCAGCCTCGGGGTACCCCCAAAACTGGGGTGCTGCTGCCTGGGACTGCGTAGGCACTTGTGGTCCGGCTCCAGATGGGACAGGGTCCTGGGGGTGCTCTTGGTCCCTGCCGTGTTCCTGCCATGTCCCTGCCATGTGTATGGCAGCTCCGAGCATCCCCAGGCTTTTCGGAGCCGTCTCCTGCTGGTGCTGATGGGAAGAAGGGTCCCATTGCTGGGCCGGACGCGGTGCCAGCTCCCGTCACTCACTGTCACACATCAGCTTGACACCGGTGGCCACACCGTGAAACAGCAACTGAGGGAGGCAGCAGGGGCACAGCGCGGTGATTGGAAGATCCCCTTTAAAAATTAAAATTATTCCAGCTTCCTGCACTAACTCCCAGGGCAGCGACCTGACCAGCATGTACTGGGATGGCACGGGCACACCAGTGGCCCCAGTAGCGATGCTGGACTCCCCAGTTTCACTTACCTCGCACCCCGGTCTGCATGCACTGCACATCGCCTGCTTGCATGAGCTTCCACAGCATGAAACAACCTGTTGGGAGGGGGCTTTAAGCCGAAATGAGCGCAGGTTTTAATATCGCAGCTCAAAGTCGATTCTCAAAAGGGAAACGAAAGTCAAACCAGAATCTTAATGGTAATTTTTTTGTTTTGTTTTCTTTTTGTTTTGTCATTTTATTTTTCGTTAGCAACCCAACTACTGGAGCTTTAAGGTCAGTATTTCTGATTTCTTGTCATGCTTCTGTGTGAAATGCATGCACTTTTCCACCCTTGCCTCATCTCTCTGTCTGTTTAGGGGGGTGGGAGCTCGGGATTTTTTGGAGGATTCCCGTGCCAGAGCAGTTTGTTCTCAGCCCAGCAGCCGTTTAAGCTCGTGAGAAGGGACTTAACGCTTTCAGGTCGAATTCTGCAGAAAGCAGTTGTGTTCTCTGCGAGGGATGAATCTGCCCCCCATTTAGACCCACGTCACCCCCCAGTTAAACCCTGCTGCTTTTGAGTCATTTCATTGCAACAGAAACCTTAATTCTGGGAAAAGCACAGAAAAAGGAGCCCGTTTTGGGAGTCCACCCATGACCCCAGCAGCAGGAGTGGGCAGCGAGGGAGGAGGAAGGGTCTTTCCAACACAAATGCTGTGCCAGACCCCAGACACAGGCTCGTTTTTGACGTTTTGAGGGATTTTTAGAGCAGAAAGTGAAGTTGTGTGTTCGGGTGATGACTCTGAGTCCTGCGGGAGGGGACAGGGTGGCTCTGTCCTGTGTCGGCCATCGCACCTCTGTCTCCATCCTCTGCTCTGTTGCTTGAGCCTCGCTGAGAAACCCCTTGAATTTGCTTAATTGTGCCCAAACCCCAACCTCTTCCAGCCTGCACCAAGGGGAAGGTCCTGGCAGTACCAAGGGGCTGTGCCTGCCAGCTACTTCCTGCCAGGACCTTGCAAACTCTCAGCCCATTGTGTGGCAGGAGGAAGTCTGCATTAACATCGCCTCTGCCTTTCCTCCTTCTCCTCCTCATCTTCCTCCTTGCCCAGGGATGTGGTGGCACCGCTCAAGGTCATGCGTGGTGCTGGGTGACCTTGGTGTGTTGTCCCCAGTGGCTTCGCTCTTCCTGTGGACAAAACAGGCGGCGGGGAGCAGGGGAGTTGGAAAAATGCAGAATATGTGCACTTGTTTCCAGTGTTTTCATTCTCAAAGTATTTGTGGCGTGAAACGCGTGTGAGCGGCGGATCCCCAAATATTCAGCTGTCTGAGCCCTCTCCGTGCCCTCAGCCACATGTTTTTGGGGACATTCCTGGGACTGGGGAGGGGAAGCACAAAAACCTTGCGGTTTTGTGCAGTTTTTTTCCCATTTTTGTGAGTCAGAAATGAAATAGGGATGAGATTTAGGGGCCTAACAGGGTCCTCCTCAGCGGCAGCCTGGGGTTTGCAACCACAGAGGGTGCGTTTTCTGTAATTGTGTATTTTTCAACCCAATATTGGAAGTATTTTGTCTTGTGAGCAGAGGAGCATCTTCCTTGGCAGAAACCCACGTTATGGGTTAAATCACCCTCTGCTTCCCAGCCCAGGGAGGCTCCCAGCTGCCTGACCCTGCTACCAACTGGGGCATGAGCCGGCAGCAGCTGGGACCAGTTCCCCATGATGAGAGCCCCGCGGGGAGCCTGGGCCTGGCGAGCAGCAGCCAGGGGCATCCCCGAGGCCACCACAGCCACCTGCATCCCCTGGGGCCTCTGTAGCTGCAAGCTCGACCCTGTGCTGGGAAAGCTGCGTCCCCCACCCCAAAATCAAACTTTTGGTGACCTTTAGGTCCCCTCCCTGTGTGCAGCTGCCACCCTCTGCTGCATTTCTAGAGTGGGGGCTGCAGGCAGAGCCCCTGCAGATTGGGAGATGGAGGAGATGGGATGGTGGGAAGGGACCCCCAGGGATGCGCCGTGTTGCTGCAGGGCACCCCAGGCAAGAGCTGGCACCATCCTGGGAACAGGCAATGGCTGGCTGTGGTTTGGGAGTGTCCAAGCTTGGGTTTTGGGGTGAAGGTGGCCCTGCAGAGGTGTGTTTGTGGGTGATGATGCTGGAGGTGAGCGGATGCTCTTCTGCTGTCGATGCAGAGAGGGGTTTGGGTGATTCATCCTCCGTCCTTCTGCCCTCCATCCTCCTGCCCTCCGCCTTCCTGCCCTGCGTCCAGCGCATCCCGGAGATTTCTGTGGATTGAGCCAACCTCACTCCTCTCACGAATGTCCCTGTCCCTGTGTGCTCTCATGGAGCCATAGATGCAGCTGGTCCTTGGCCGTTGTCACACTGCCACCGCTCACCGAGTCCCTGAGCAGGTGCCTGAATCCCTTGGCCAGGGCGTACTGGTACCGAGCCCCCTTCCCATCACCCCAACCACACCCCATCCACCGTCCATCCCATTTTGGGGTGACTCAAAGCCGTGTTCTGGATGTCAGGGAGCATCCCACCCCCATTGCAGGGCTCGGGAGCTCCAAGGACCCATCCTTGGATCCCATCCCGGGGAAGGGGCTTTGCTGTGGAGTGCCGAGGACAGGGGTCCCACAGTGGGGGCCCCACTGTGCCAGCGCAGGGGGTGGCCTGGCTCCTTGCTGTCCCCGAGGGCTGGAGGAGGGCTGGGAAGAAGGGAATGCTCTGAAAAACTCCTTGAGTGCCTGGGCTTTAAAAGAACATCAAAGGGAGTAAAATGAGAGTAGTGAGGAAAAACCTACTGGGATGTGGAGGGGAGAAGCGGGGGCAGAACGCATTTGCCCACATTTGCCTTTAAAACAAGCGTCCGGGGCTGCACTGCCCACGTTGTGCTCCGGCAGCATCGGGGGTTTTGGGGGGGCGGAGCCATTTCCACCCCAGCAGCATCCCCGGGGGGGAACCCAAGGCGCTCCCGAGCCAGTGTTGTAGGCACGCAGCCGGATTTATTTGCCGTAGAAGAGCAAATACCAGGCGGGCTGAGCTCCCGTAATCCTGCGGCTGCCGCACCAGCCCTCCCCGCGCCCCTGGCATCCGCCGCGCTCCTGGGGGACGCGTTTGCTGCGTACGATTGCACTGCTCGCAGGAGGAGGGCGGTGGGGGCGAGCGTCGGCTCCCACCTCCCCTTTGCTCCCCGCTTTTGAGGCGGCATCCGCCGCGCTCCTGGGGGACGCGTTTGCTGCGTACGATTGCACTGCTCGCAGGAGGAGGGCGGTGGGGGCGAGCGTCGGCTCCCACCTCCCCTTTGCTCCCCGCTTTTGAGGCGTTTGCCGGTTTTCCGGCCTCAAAGAGAGCTCTGCTCTCCTGTGCTCCGAGCCCTGTTGGTGCTGGGTGC